>NW_011494840.1:4496122-4496560 GCF_000754665.1 Bison bison bison | reverse complement strand
GTACCCTGCATATTAAGTTAAATAAGCACGGTGACAATATACAACCTTGACGGACTCCTTTTCCTATTTGGAACCAGTCTGTTGTTCCATGTCCAGTTCTAACTGTTGCTTCCTGACCTGCATACAGATTTCTCAAGGGGCAGGTCAAGTGTGGTATTCCCATCTCTTTCAGAATTTTCCACAGTTTATTGTGATTCACACAGTCAAAGGCTTTGGCATAGTCAATAAAGCAGAAATAGATGTTTTTCTGGAAGTCTCTTGCTGTTTCCATGATCCAGCAGATGTTGGAAATTTGGTCTCTGGTTCTTCTGCCTTTTCTAAAACCAGCTTGAATATCAGGAAGTTCACTGTTCACATATTGCTGAAGCCTGGCTTGGAGAATTTTGAGCATTACTTTACTAGCGTGTGAGATGAGTGCAATTGCTGCGATACTTTGAG
>NW_011494840.1:4491160-4493984 GCF_000754665.1 Bison bison bison | reverse complement strand
CAAATGAGATAAAATAAATACTGTAGTTTTACATCACTAATAACAGAAATGCACCTCAAAACTATGATGAGGTATCACCTCACACTAGTCAGAATGGCCATCATTAAAATGTCGGCAAATAACAAATTCTAGAGAAAGTGTGGCGAATAGGCAACCCTCCTATATTGTTGACGAGAATGAGAATTGGTATAATCACTATGGGAGACATTATGAAGTTTCCTCAAAAATCTAAAAATAGTGTTGTTCTATGATACAGCAATTTCACTCCTGGTCATATACCTGGACAACACTATAATTCAAAAACATGCATGCACTCCAATGTTCATAGCAGTACTATTCAGAAGAACAAAGACATGGAAATAAGCTAAATGTTCATTGATGAATGATTGGATAAATAAATTGTGGTACATATATATAATGGAATACTATTCAGCCATAAAAAGAACAAAGGAATGCTATTTGTAGCAACATGAATTCAACTAAAGATTATCATACCTCATGAAGCAAATCAGAAAGACAAATACCATATAATATCATTTTTATGTGTAATCTAAAATATGGCATGAATGAATCTAACTACAAAATAGTAATAGGCTCAGGGACACAGAGAACAGATTTACGGTTGCCAAGAGGGATGGGGGAAGGAGCCAGAGGGATGGACTGAGAGTTTTGGTTTTGTAGATGCAAAGTATTACATTTATAATAGATAACAGAAGTTCTTACTATGTAGCAAAGTGAACTAAATCTAATCTCCTTGGATATACCATAATGGAAAAGAATATAAAACAGAATGTATGTATTTGTATAACTGAGTCACTTAGCTGTACAGTAGAAATTAGTTCAACATTGTAAATAAACTATTCTTCAATTTGAAAAATAAAAAAATAAATAATTATGAGAATATACTAAAATGTGCTTGTTGCTTATACATAAAAATAATATACAATTTGGTAAGAAAAGCAAAAATATATCTAAATATAAATAACAAACAGATAATTTCAGTGAAAATATAAGCAACAAATGAACACTTTAAAGAATCTGATATCTATAGTAATCAAGAAAGCAAATTAAAATGAAATGTATTTCTTACTTTTCAAATTTGGGGAAAAATTGCATGTTATTGATTTTTAGAGGTGATCACTATGTATACAGAAGTCAAAATCTGAAGCACAACTGAAATTTGTAGTTAAATGATTATAATTTATTATAAAATTATAAATAAATCAAAGTTAAATAATTTAAATAATTGCAACATCCACCATAACAGTTAATATTTCAGTATATAGTATTCATACTTTAATTTTGTATTTGCATTCATTTCTAAACATACATATGTTTATATAAACATGTAAATGTATACATTTATAAAAATGCTTCATAAACCATTACGTTTTATAAAATTATTTAAGGCCTTGTTTTCATTCTGTGACAGATGATACACAGTGCAATTTTGGGGGTCATACAGAAATATGTTCTTATCTTGGCTTTTTCCTTACCAATAAGTAATACGGAATAATATATCTGTGAAAAGGGAGCAATAGAATTTTCTCATACTGATGTGAGAATTTAAAGAGAAAATTCATAAAAGTACTTCACACATACTCCTTTCTTCTTCAAGAAATTAAAACATCCTCAAGTATTTAACTATAATTATTTTATCAAATTAATTCTAACTTGAGATCAGCTGTTTCATTTACTAGAAATGTATTTCTAAAAAAATTGGGAACTTTTTAATGCATGATATGGAAAAAGTTAATAGCATAGCAATGATCTCTTTTTTTGAGATCTAGTAGAAAACTCCCAGAATATTCTTTTAACCTAATGTTATTAGTGTTATTCAGAGTAGATTAACCTTTTTTTTTTCCTCCCATTTTAGCTATTGTTAATTATATATAGTTTATTCTCTTGAGTTTATTTATGTTTCATAGAAAAAATTCCATTTCAATTTTTTTCAAAATTTATTATAGACATATTCATATCCTTTCCTCATAAATTTAATGTTTTCCTTATGTAAAACAATAATTTATTAGTCATGGTATTTTCTGTGTGTATCATAACAGTATACTAAAGGAGTGTGACTCCAATTTTTTATATGTGACTGCATACAACTTTTAAGCCTCATTGCTTTCTCTATACTTTCCTTACCCAAATTTCAGCTGATGATTAAAAAGGCCTGTAATTCCCCCTTTTGTGGTCTCCAGGAGATACAAACCATGCAAGGCCTTCCTTTTCTTGGAAACCCTAATTCCAGTCCCACTACACAATCTCCATAACAACCTTGAAGCTGTAGTCACTTATGGCTGTTTCTCAGAATATTTTCAGGTCAGCCTGGAGGATATTACCTGATCTCCCAGGAAATCTCATTACGTAAGTAAGAAACCTTTTCATACAGTCTTGGTGTACATGTACGTGTGTGTGTGTGTGTGTGTGTGTGTGAGAGAGAGAGAGAGAGAGAGAAAGAGAACCAGTCTTAACATCCAAATTGAATATAAGTTGGATTTGGAGTCCATCTTCTTTCTTCTGAATAGCTAAAATAAATGCAAATGCAATGGTATTCTTAAGAGTAACCTCCTAATGTCTCATAAATAGGTTATAAAATAAAAAATAAATTTACATAAACCTTCCTCAAGATAAATTATAGGTAATTTATTTTTTTGTGTATCTATAGTACATATGTGAACACTTTTTATTCCACAGAATATCCAGAAAAAAATAGTGTGGTTTCCTAAACTCTATAGAGTGAACTTAATTTGCCAAATTAAGAAAAAAATACTATTTTTTTCTGGATATTCTGTGGAATAAAAAGTGTTCACATATGTACTAT
>NW_011494840.1:4489913-4491060 GCF_000754665.1 Bison bison bison | reverse complement strand
GTGAATATGCATAATTTCACTGATTTTATTTTTCTAAACTCAAAATGTATTCACTTTCCCATTTAACCAGATTCCATTCCTCTAGATCTTCATTTCTAATCAGCCTTAAGGCAAAGGAATGTAATATAGACAAAAACAAACCAAACATAGACTAACTAAAATGGAACTAGATGTGAAATGTAGATCTCTCCATAATAGGACTGTGTATATAAAATAAACAATATTTTATATTATTATTATATTTCTGATATCCTCATATACAACTACATTTTCAAGTCTTTTTTTTTTTTCCTTGCCTTGAAGTGGTCATCAGTAAGTTTCCCAGAAACTTTACTTGGGACACATGATTCTCTTCTGTGTTCCTTGTGTTGGGCTCAGTTGCTCCGTGGCATCCCACTCTTTGTGACCCAATGGACTGTAGTCCACCAGACTCCTCTGTCCATGGGATTTCTCAAGCAAGAATACTGGAGTGGGTTGCCATTTTCTACTCTTGACTCTCTTTTGGTGTATATATATATATATATAAATATATATATATACACACATACACACACAATATCTTATTTGTTCAACATGGATTTTTCGGTCCTGGTGTTAGTCAGGAAATTAGGCATGAGCAATAAGGAGTGGCCAAACTGAAAAAGATTCAAGTTGATCTCTAAACCCCATCCAAGACACACCACAGTGTAGCCCAGGACAGATCACAGATATGCTACAAATCACCACAGGAACTTTTCCAACTCTGGTGCATGTGCCCTAGGTACACAGTGAATACAAACTAACCACAGGAGCTTCTCCAACTAAGGCGCATGTGCCCCTGATGCACAGCTGTGTCCTCTGCTGTGTCCTCTAGTGACAACAGACAGTCAGGAACTTACTCAGTTCAGTTCAGTTGCTCAGTCGTGTCTGACTCTTTGCGACCCATGAATCGCAGCACGCCAGGCCTCCCTGTCCATCACCAACTCCCAGAGTTCACACAGACTCACGTCCATCGAGTCAGTGATGCCATCCAGCCATCTCATCCTCTGTCGTCCCCTTGTCCTCCTGCCCCCCAATCCCCTCCCAACATCAGAGTCTTTTCCAATTGAGCCAACTCTTCACATGAGGTGGACCAAAGTTCTGGAGTTTCAGTCTTTAGCATCATTCC
>NW_011494840.1:4489435-4489628 GCF_000754665.1 Bison bison bison | reverse complement strand
GAGTCCATCTTCTTTCTTCTGAATAGCTAAAATAAATGCAAATGCAATGGTATTCTTAAGAGTAACCTCTTAATGTCTCATAAATAGGTTAGAAAGTAAAAAATAAATTTACAGAAACATCCCCCAAGATAAATGATAGGTAATTTATTTTTTTGTGTATCTATAGTACATATGTGAACACTTTTTATTCCAC
>NW_011494840.1:4487957-4488782 GCF_000754665.1 Bison bison bison | reverse complement strand
AGTTGGATGACATCACTGACACAATGGACATGGGTTTGGGTGGACTCCAGGAGTTGGTGATGGACAGGGAGGCCTGGTGTGCTGCAGTTCATGGGATCGCAAAGAGTCGGACACGACTGAGCAACTGAACCAAACTGAACTGAATTCAACCATTCTCAATCCTGTATACCACTAGATAATATATAAAAGAGAAATGTTGTAAAATTGCTTCAACTTGTGATTAAATATTTTCTCAATAAAATCAGTATCTCAAATGTGTTTTTTAAAAATGTCAAAGACTTTCATATATAGCTGAAATAAAAATTTAAACATAAATCAGTTCAGTTCATTTCACTCAGTCATTTCTGACTCTTTGTGACGCCATGAACTGCAGCACGCCAGGCCTCCCTCTCCATCACCAACTGCTGCAGTCTACCCAAACCCATAAATAAATATGAATACATTTATATAGTATAAAATAAATGTAAATATAAATATATATATCAATCTGATTTCAGCATTGACTATCTGGTAATGTCCATGTGTAGAGTTTTCTCTTGTGTTGTTGGAAGACAGTGTTTGCTATGACCAGTGCGTTTTCTTGGGAAAACTCTATTAGCCTTTGCCCTGCTTCATTCCGTACTCAAAGGCCAAATTTGCCTGTTACTCCAGGTATAGAAAAAGGAGTACATCAAGACTGTATGTTGTCACCCTGCTTATTTAACTTATTTAACTTATCATGAGAAACGCTGGGCTGGAAGAAGCCCAAGCTGGAATCAAGATTTCCAGGAGAAATATCAATAACCTCAGATATGCAGATGACACCACCCTTATGGCAGAAAGTGA
>NW_011494840.1:4486606-4487857 GCF_000754665.1 Bison bison bison | reverse complement strand
TTCAGAATGGACTGGTTGGATCTCCTCGCAGTCCAAGGGACTCTCAAGAGTCTTCTCCAACACCACAGTTCAAAAGCATCAATTCTTCTGCACTCATCTTTCTTCACAGTCCAACTCTCACATCCATACATGACCACTGGAAAAACCATAGCCTTGACTAGACAGACCTTTGTTGTCAAGAGCTTATTAAGGGTTAATAAATATTCTATACATGTATACATCTGATTATAACAGACTGAATTGTGGGAAAGACATGCACAATAGAGCCTGTTGTTGTGTAACTTGCAACTGTCAGTCAAAACTGTCAGCCCATGCCCGCCTAAATGTATATGTAAAATCCCTTTCTTGAAAAGTATAATATCTCTTCTTTCTGGTGCCAGTGCCCCTCTTGGCTTGGCCCACCTTTCCCTTGAAGTATTCTTTCTGTTCTTTCCTTAATAAACTTGTTTTTGCCACATGTAAGATCTCACATTCTTCCTTGTGTCCTTACCAAGAACCAAGGCCCACAAAAGAAGGTCCTCATCTACCCTCCCCAAATCCAATAACACTGGGAGTAAGGAGCCTATACTGACCAGGGGAGCCTGAGCAGAGGGTCCATTAGGTCACAAAGAGTTGGACATAACTGAGCACTACACGTACTCACCATGGCACTCCCCTTATCCCAGTTTGCAATTAGAGAAAGTTGGTCTGAAGGATGCCTTTGGAACAAACACAAAAACATTCTGTATTCACAAGGGCCCAAGGGAATAATTATTGTGAGTTTAGGAGCCCCTGACACTAGCTCCAGGATCAGAATCAAAGCCTTCTTCATATCTCACACTATACCACAGGGAAAAAGCATTTACTGTATTTGCTACTCACTTCAGCCCTTCCTTCCAAAAGATCTGTCCTTGTACACAAGTAAATCTTATATATTTTGGACCTTCTTTTTCATGTGACCATGATGACCCATCACCTGTACTTTTTCCATCTCATATAAGTGCCAGACCTGGAGACATAAAAAGAATGCTCATATGAGTTACCCAGGTCTACCATATGGAAATCACTAACTAATGAAGAAATATACACAGATGAATATAGAATCAAACATTGAAAGAGGGAAAAAAATAGATATTTGAAACTCTGCATTTGATGCTGGGAAAGATTGAGGGCAGGAGGAGAAGGGGACAACAGAGGATGAGATAGTTGGATGACATCACTGACACAATGGACATGGGTTTGGGTGGACTCCAGGAGTTGGTGATGGACAGG
>NW_011494840.1:4486280-4486506 GCF_000754665.1 Bison bison bison | reverse complement strand
TTCAGCATTGACTATCTGGTAATGTCCATGTGTAGAGTTTTCTCTTGTGTTGTTGGAAGAGAGTGTTTGCTATGACCAGTGCATTTTCTTGGGAAAACTCTATTAGCCTTTGCCCTGCTTCATTCCGTACTCAAAGGCCAAATTTGCCTGTTACTCCAGGTATAGAAAAAGGAGTACATCAAGACTGTATGTTGTCACCCTGTTTATTTAACTTATCATGAGAAAT
>NW_011494840.1:4483945-4485832 GCF_000754665.1 Bison bison bison | reverse complement strand
TTTGCCAACAAAGGTCCGTCTAGTCAAGGCTATGGTTTTTCCAGTGGTCATGTATGGATGTGAGAGTTGGACTGTGAAGAAAACTGAGCGCCCAAGTATTGATGCTTTTGAACTGTGGTGTTGGAAAAGACTCTTGAGAGTCCCTTGGACTGCAAGGAAATCCAACCAGTCCATCCTAAGGGAGATCAGTCCTGGGTGTTCATTGGAAGGACTGACGAAGCTGAAATTCCAATACTTTGGCCACCTCATGCGAAGAGTTGACTTATTGGAAAAGACCTTGATGCTGGGATGGATTGGGAGCAGGAGGAGAAGGGGACGACAGAGGATGAGATGGCTGGATGACATCACTGACTCGATGGACATGAGTCTGAGTGAACTCCGGGAGTTGGTGGTGGACAGGGAGGCCTGGCATGTTGCGATTCATGGGGTCGCAAAGAGTCGGACACGACTGAGCAACTGAACTGAACTGAACTGATAGATGCTGAAATTCACAATACTGGAAATCTAAACCCAATACATTAAAAGGATTAAACACCATTATCAAGTAGGGTTTATCCTGGAAATTCAATGGTGGTTCAATGTAACTAAGTTAATCAATGCCATAATATTAGTAGAAGAGAAAAAAAAAAGCATCTCAGTTAAGGCCAAAGATGTATGTAATAGGTGCAAACACTTTTTTATGATAATGCTACTCATGAAACTAGAAAAATAATGAAAATTCATGGACATAATAAATAGCATTTAGAAAATTTCACAGCTAACAGCATACTCAAGAGGAAACTAAATTTTTTCTACTAAAGAAAGGAATAAGATAAAGGTGTCCACTTTTAGCACTACTATTCAACATTGTACCAGAAGTTCCAGCCAGACTTATTAGAGAAGAATAAGAAATAAAAGATATATAAATTTTAAATGGAGAAGTAAAAGTATCTCTATTTATAAATGCCAATACTATTTACAGATTTTCACAAATAATAGTCAAGAAAGTGTCTAGAACTAATAAATAAGTTCAATAGAGTTGTATCTCTAATATAATAAATCTGCTTCTAGATGATGGACCAATTCTTGTGGGAAATGTTTTATATTGAGTCCTTCACTTTGATCTTTGTAGAATAGTAAGAGGGAGAATGGTCATTAACAATTGTAGGATCAGTTTTGGTGAAAGGAAGCCCATGTATCCAAGTTCATAGATAAATTTCATCTTTCTTGAGATCTTTGAGCAATTTGGGGGTAACTAGGTAAAGGGTCTGACAGACATCATCATAGCAATTTTCTTGTCAATCTGATTATTGAAAATCTCTTCTGCTACTTAGGTGAGCATTCTCATAATTTTACACGTATCCTATTAATAATCTTTCCATCTGTTCCTTCCAAGTGCTTCATTACAAAGTCAAGACACTAGCAACTGCTTTTGAATAAATCTTTGTAACTATGTCTCTTCTTGGGCAAATTTGACAGACAGTTTCACTGCTAAAATATCTGCTTATTAGAGTATCTCATTTCCTCACTATTCTTTAGGATCATAATGCTGTGGACATGAGGTTTCTGCAGTCAGTTTCTACAGGTGTCAAATATTGGAAAGAAAAAATTATGAATCAAGCCACATTTTTCTTCTTGCCTTGTTGATTCTCCATAGGAAGGAGTGTGAATGTGTCTGTGTGTGTGTGTGTGTAGGCCTGCATGGTCAGGCGCACGTGTGCCTACAAAACAAAATAATGGATTTTTTTTTCTATCAGATTTTAAACTTAGAGTTTGATAAGATATATTAGCTACATTTTCAAAACACAAAAAATAGAGCCCACAACTCAAAAATATGTGGCAGACAAATAGATACAAATTCCCTTTCCAGAAGATTATGAGGAAATGTAACATCTGGCTGAAGTTGGA
>NW_011494840.1:4472019-4483196 GCF_000754665.1 Bison bison bison | reverse complement strand
TTATATTAAAAATAATATTGAAAGCATGGCTGTATACATGTTATCAAGTCCAAATTTGCACTGCTTGCAGCACAACAGGCCAATAAACTGATAAATGTGTCATTGGGGCAAGGAATAGTAACTTTATTCAGAAAGCCAACAGATCCAGAAGATGGCGAACTAGTGTCCCAAAGAACCATCTTACTCAAATTAGAATCCAGCTTTCTTCTACACTAAAAGGTGAGGGAGAGTGGCTGGTTGTTGCAAATTTCTTGGTGCAGGAATATCTTGCTCTTGTAGCTGTCCATGTAGGTCTAGTCACAGTATTCTTATGAGCCTCCAACAAAACAAATTGTTATTTTCTGCTCTATAACTTTTTATCTCTGTATAAATTGAAAACTGTACACTTATAAAGTTCAGAGTCCTTAGAAGAGATTATTGTGCATATTTCAGGCTATGCTGCTGCTGCTGCTGCTAAGTCGCTTCAGTCGTGTCCAACTCTGTGTGACCCCATAGACGGCAGCCCACCAGGCTCCCCTGTCCCTCGGATTCTCAAGGCAAGAATGCTGGAGTGGGTTGCCTTTCCTTCTCCAATGCATGAAAGTGAAAAGTGAAAGTGAAGTTGCTCAGTCGTGTCCGACTCTTCATGACGCCATGGATTGTAGCCTACCAGGCTCCTCCATCCATGGGATTTTCCAGGCAAGAGTACTGGAGTGGGGTGCCATTGCCTTCTCCAATTTGAGGCTATAGGTAACATTTATTTTACAAAGGCTCAGAGTCATCATGGCTAAGCATAGGGAACAGAGCAAAAGGGTTGGAGCTAAAGAAACAGATGGAACATAGAGTCAGGTTTGCTCTTCTCTATTGCATATAGATTCTATTTCATGAGCAAAATAATTCATTCTTGTATTTTAACAATAACAACAACAAAAAAAACTTTTCTGAAATTTGGTGAAGAAGTGGAAAAGGGGGGATGTTTCAAAGTTTGAACTAATTTGGCTCTGATTTTAATATTCTACAATATTGTTAAAGTTTAAATACTCTTTGCCTTCTATAACATGGTTTTGTGAAAACATCCTTGATTCATTGTATGACCATGACTATGAGTCAAACTAAATACACCTGTCCTGATTAACAACACACCTAGTCCTTAGATAAGAAGTGAACTGCATAGATTTTATTTTTCTGGATTTAGTAAAACTATCATTAATGGAATATGATTAGAATAAGCAGTCTTTTCAAATATATATAAAAATAATGCTAGTGATTTTTCATTGGGGATACAAAATCTACTTCATTTTGTTATTTCCTGAGAAAATAAAGATGATTTCTATTGAAAATACTGAGAGCTCTGCAGTCAGGATGCCTATGCTAGTCATCTTGAATATTGCACTTAAAAGTAGTTTCATTTCATCTGAAAAATAAAGAAAACATTATAGATACTACAAAAGTTTGTTTTGATTATTAAATAATTTTACATATATATATATTAATAAATTAAAATTGCCTGATACATATTAACACTCACTAAATGTTAGGTAATGTTATTATGAGAACTTTTGTCAGATTAAACATAGTTGCATACATAAATATAAAAATATAAGTCCTAGTAAAGTGTCAAAATTAATGTACTAGGTAGGCCACTTTTGGTCTTCTATAATGTGAGTCAAAATAAATTGCATTGGATTTAAACTAAGGTCAAAAGGAAATATCCCCATTTTTTACAGCTGCATTTATATGCAAAATCTGGCCCTTTAGTGATTTTTGTGTGGAAGATCAAAACAAGTATAATTTAAACTCAATGAATGACACTTTATTAAATCACAAAATGTGCCTTTAAACAGCAAAATGGTTTTAATACATTTCAATTAGCTATCTGGCAAGTCAACAGATGTACATGACCAGGCTTGCATAATTTATCTACTAACAATAGTGTTGGTCCTTTCTAAGAGCTTGTAACATTGCCTGCAATAACAATCTTAATACATCATTGATTTCTGGCTTCACAATTTGCAATAGAGTTTTTAAAGCAGTACCACTTTGAAAATGCCAATAAAATATACATTTTATTTAATTCAGATGCACAGTATGATACACATAATTTCTCAAAACTGATGCAAGGATCTGTCAGAAGATATGTCACAGCTAAGAGTTTACATGTGTATCCTTATCAAAGTCAAAATGTCCCAATTAATATTATCTTTTCTCAAGGATCGTGAAGACAAAAGTTCTTTTTCTCAAGGAAATGTTTTTATTTATGAGACTGTGTAGCATATTGGTTAAGGGTCATACATAACCTGGAGGCAGATTACCCACAATTAATTTCACCTTCTAGCACTTCCTAGCTGTGTGACTTTGTATAACTTACTTAACCTCATCAAGACTCTACTTCCTGTGTTATGTTGTTGTTGTTCAGTTACTCAGTCATGTCTGACTCTTTGTGACTCCATGGACTGCGGCACAGCAAGCTTCCCTGCTGAAAGATTGTTGCTGAATCACAAAAGACACTGGGATTATTGGCCTCTGGAAGAGAGGAATTCAATCCTGGGCTGGTGACAAGGCTTGATCACTCAGTTTTTGTTTAATAAAGTTTTATTAAAGTATAAAAGAGATAGGGAAAGCTTCTGAAATAGGCATCAGAAGGGGGCAGAAAGAGTGTTCCCCTGCTAGCCTTTAGCAGTATGTTATATACCTATCAGCACACTGTTAATTAGAGAAAGGAGAAGTATTAGAACTCAGAGTGGCAACAGGCCCCTCACCCACAACATGCATTTTGAGATAACATTTTCACCAGGTGAGTCATACAGGGCCATAAAAGGTTCATTGACATGAATCTCGAAGAAAGGTGGGTTTCCAAGTAAATATATAGTTTCATTAACATAGATTAGGAGAACAATGTATGAGTAAAAAATACAGGTTTGTTAAGCCATTATCAGTTCTAAGTCTTAAGTGGAGCTGACTTGAAGAAAGACATTCTCTGTTGTCCCCTTCTCTTCTTTCCCTCAATCATTCCAAGCACCAGGTTCTTTTCCAGTGAGTGGACTCTTCACATCAGGTGGTCAAAGTATCAGGGCTTCAGCTTCAGCATCAGTCCTTCAGCATGTGTTATGTTAGGAAAACAAAAATAGCTTCTTCATTGGACTGTTGGGAAAGGAGGAAAAAATGTATAGGCATATGTGTGTTAGTTCTTCAGTTTTGGCCTTGGAGTACAGAATGAAGCAGGGCAAAGGCTAACAGAGTTCTGTCAAGAGAATGCACTGGTCATAGCAAACACCCTCTTCCAACAACAGAAGAGAAGACTCTAGACATGGACATCACCTGATGGTCAACACCAAAATCAGATTGATTATATTCTTTGCAGCCAAAGATGGAAAAGCTCATACAGTCATCAAAAACAAGACCAAAAGCTGAATGTGGCTCGGTCATGAAATTCTTATTGCCAAATTCAGAGTTAAATTGAAGAAATTAGGGAAAACCACTAGACCATTCAGGTAGGACCTAAATCAAATCCCTTAAGATTATACAGTGGAAGTGAGAAATAGATTTAAGGGACTAGATCTGATAGACAGACTGCCTGATGAACTATGGATGGAGGTTCATGACACTGTACAGGAGACAGGAATCAAGACCATCCCCAAGAAAATGAAATGCAAAAAAGTAAAATGGCTGTCTGAGGAGGCCTTACAAATAGCTGTGAAAAGAAGGGAAGTGCAAAGGAGAAAAGGAAAGATAAACCCATTTGAATGCAGAGTTCCAAAGAATAGCAAGGACAGATAAGAAAGCTTTCCTCAGTGATCAACGCAAAGAAATAGAGGAAAACAATAGAATGGGAAAGACTAGAGTTCTCTTGAAGGAAATTAGAGATATCAAGTGAAATTTCATGCAAAGATGGGCTCAATAAAGGACAGAAATAGAATGGACCTAACAGAAGCAGAAGATATTAAAAAGAGGTGGCAAGAATACACAGAAGAACTATACAAAAAAGATCTTCACAACCCAGATAATCATGAAGGTGTGATCACTCACCTAGAGCCAGACATTCTGGAATGTGATGTCAAGAGAGCCATGGGAAGCATCACATGAACAAAGCTAGTGGAGGTGATGGAATTCCAGTTGAGCTATTTCAAATCCTAAAAGGCAATGCTGTGAAAGTGCTGCACTCGATATGCCAGCAAATTTGGAAAACTCAGCAGTGGCCATACGACATGAAAAGGTCATTTTTCATTCCAACCCCGAAGAAAGGCAATGCCAAGGAATGCCCAAACTACCACACAAGTGGACTCATCTCACATGCTAGTAAAGTAGTGCTTAAAATTCTCCAATCCAAGCTTAAGCAATACATGAACCATGAACTTCCAGATGTTCAAGCTGGTTTTAGAAAAGGCAGAAGAACCAGAGATCAAATCGCAACATCTGCTGGATCATCGAGAAAGCAAGAGAGTTCCAGAAAAGCATCTATTTCTGCTTTATTGACTATGCCAAAGCCTTTGACTATGTGGATCACAGTAAACTGTGGAAAATTCTGAAAGAGGTGGGCATACCAGACCACTTGACCTGCTTCTTGAAAAATCTATATGCAGGTCAGGAAGCAACAGTTAGAACTGGACATGGAACAACAGACTGTTTCCAAATAGGAAAAGGAGTACATCAAGGCTGTATATTGTCACCCTGCTTATTTAACTTATATGCAGAGTACGTCATAAGAAACACTGGGCTGGAAGAAGCCCAAGCTGGAATCAAGATTTCCGGGAGAAATATCAATAACCTCAGATATGCAGATGACACCACCCTTATGGCAGAAAGTGAAAAAGAACTAAAGAACCTCTTGATAAAAGTGAAAGAGGAGAGTGAAAAAGTTGGCTTAAAGCTCAACATTCAGAAAACCAAGATCATGGCATCTGGTCCCATCACTTCATGGGAAATAGATGGGGAAACAGTGGAAACAGTGGCTTACTTTATTTTTCTGGGCTCCCAAAATCACTGCAGATGGTGACTGCAGCCATGAAATTAAAAGACGCTTACTCCTTGGAAGGAAAGTTATGACCAACCTAGATAGCATATTAAAAGGCAAATACATTACGTTGCCAACAAAGGTCCGTCTAGTCAAGGCTATGGTTTTTCCAGTGGTCATGTGTGGGTGTGAGAGTTGGACTATAAAGAAAGCTGAGCACCTAAGAATTGATGCTTTTGAACTGTGGTGTTAGAGAAGACTCTTGAGAGTCCCTTGGACTGCAGGGAGATCCAACCAGTCCATTCTAGAGGAGATCAGCCCTGGGTTTCTTTGGAAGCAATGATGCTGAAGCTGAAACTCCAGTACTTTGGCCATCTCATGCAAAGAGTTGAAAAGACTTGGAAAAGACTCTGATGCTGGGAGGGATTGGGGGCAGGAGGAGAAGGGGATGACAGAGGATTAGATGGCTAGATGGCATCATCAGCTCAATGGACATGAGTTTGTGTGAACTCCAGGAGTTGGTGATGGACAGGGAGGCCTGGCGTGTTGCAATTCATGGGGTCGCAAAGAGTCGGACACGATTGAGTGACTGAACTGAGCTGATCTTGTTAGGAAGTGTTCTAATCTCATCCTTTTATATGTATGTTTCTTAAAGAGATTATCTTTCCCCAGTGTATATTCTTGCCTCCTTTTTCAAAAATAAGGTGCCCAGAGGGTTTGTGGGTTTATCTCTGGGCTTATATCCTGTTCCATTGGTCTATATTTCTGTTCAGTACCATTTTTTAAAGAGACTGTCTTTTCTACATTTTGTAGTCTTGCCTCCTTTGTCACAGATTAATTGACCATAGATGCATGGGTTTATTTCAGGGTTTTCTATTCTGATTCATGGATCTATATTTCTATTTTTGTGCCAGTACCATAGTATTTTTACAATTGTAGCTTTGTAGTATAGTCTGAAGTCAGGGAGACTGATTTGTCCCGCTCTGTTTTTCCTTCTCAAGATTTTTTTTGTTATTTGGGGTCTTTTTTGTCTCCACACAAATTTTGAGATACTTTGATCATGTTTTATGAAAAATGCCATTGGTATTTTTATAGGGATTGTGTTGAATCTATAGATTGCCTTCAGTGGTATAGTCATTTTAACTATTGATTCTTCCAGTCTATGAAGATGGTATATATTTCACTCTGTGTTTTCTTCATTTTTTTTTCTTTTTAATCAGCATCTTATAGTTTTCAGAGTACAGGTCTTATGTAGCCTTAGGTAGTTTTATTCCTAGGTATTTTATTCTTTTGATGTGATGATAAATGGAATTATGTCTTGAATTTATCTTTATTATCTCTCGTTGTTAGTATGTAGAAGTGCAACATATTTCTGTGTGTTAATTTCATAACCTGCAATTTTACCAAATTAATTGATGAGTTCTAGTAGGTCTGTGGTAGCATCTTCAGAGTCTTCTATGCACAGAATCATGTCATCAGTAAACAGTGACAGTTTAAATTCTTCTTTTCCAATTTTGGTTCCCTTTACTTCTTTTTCTTCTATGATTGCTGTAGCTAAGATATTCAAATCTATGTTGAATAAAAGTGGTGAGGGTGAACATCCTTGTCTTGCTCCTAATCTTAGTGGAAATGTTTTCAGTTTTTAATAACTGAATATGATGTTAGCTGTAGGCTTGTCATATGTGGACTTTATTATATTGAGGTATGTTCCCTCTATGTCCATGTTCTGGAGAGCATTTATCATACTGGGTGCTGAATTTTGTCAAAACTTTTTCTGCACCTACTGAGATAATCATATCTGTTTGTTTGTTTGTTTGTTTTTCCTTCAGTTTGTTGATGTGGCATATCACATTGATTAATTTGTGGATATTTAAAATTCTTGCATCCCTGGGATGAGGCATACTTGGTATGCTGTATGATCTTTTTAATGTATTGTTGAGTTTAGACTGGTAGTATTTTGTTGATGATGTTCGCACCTATATTCATTAGTGATACTGATTTATAATTTTCTTTTATGTGGTGTCTTCATCTGGTTTTGGTATCAGAGTGATAGTGGCCTCATAAAATTAGTTTGCAAGTTTTCTTTCCTCGTAATTTTTTTCTAATAGTTTCTAAAGTGTAAGTGTTACCTCTTCTCAAATCAACTGTGAAGTCGTCAGGTCCGGGGCTCTTGTTTGTTGGGTGTTTGTTAATCCCAGTTTTAGTTTCAGTGCTTGTGATTGGTCCATTCATATTTTCTATTTCTTCCTCTTTCAGTATCAGAGGACTGTTCATTTCTAATAATTTGTCCACTTTTTCCAGGTTGTCCACGTTATTGGCATATAGTTGCACAGAGTAGTCTATTATGATTCTTTGTATTTCTATGGAGTCAATTATAACTTATTCTTTCTCATTTCTAATTTTAATTATTTGAGTCCTTTCCCTTTTGTTTTCTTGATGAGTCTGACTAAAGGTTCATCAATTTTGTTTATCTTTTCAAGCACGAGCTTTCAGTTTCATTATCTTTGCAACTGTTTTCCTTGCCTCTATATCTTTTGTTTCTGTTCTGATCTTTATGATTTCATTCCTTCCATTAACTTTAGGTTTTGTTTGTTTTTCTTTCTCTATTGTTTTAGTTATAATGTTAGGTTGTATATTTGAGATTTTTCTTCGTTTTTGAGGTAAGATGGTATTGTTATAAACCTTCCTATTAGAAATGCCTTTGTGGCACATCATAAAATGGCAGAGGAATAGGATGGGGAGACCACATTTCCCCCATAAATACATCAAAAGATCATCTGTATGTGGAGCAATTCCCACAGAACAACTTCTGAATGCTGGCAGAGTACCCCAGATGCCCAAAAAGGGAAAGCAAAATCCTTGGAATGCTACTGTAATATGTCAGGACTGAAACCCAGAGGCTCTCAATTCTAGGAGTTTGGGCCATTAGAGAACTCCTGACCTCAGGGAATATTAGTAGAAGCCCACTCAAAAGCCTTCATACATACACTGAGGCCAAACTCCACCAAAGAGCCAGCAAGCTACAGTGCAATATACCCCACACCAATTTGCCACCAAGAGAGGAATGCAGCCCTGCACATTAACTGACAGGGTGCCCAATACATACCATAGCCATAGACATGCCAACCTCACTACTAGACACTGTACTACCCTCCAGAAAGATGAGATACAGCTCCATATACTAGAACACAGGGACAAATTCCCCAACCAGGAAACACTTACAAGTGGTCCAATTCCACCCACGGGGAGCAAACTCCACAAATAAGAGGAACCATGACCCTTCAGCCTGAAGAAAAGAGACCCCAGAGAAAACTAAACAAAAAGAAAAGGCAGAGAAATATTCAGCAGGTGAAATAACATGATAAAAACCCGCTAAGCCAAAGAAAAGAAGAGAAGTTTACCTTAAAAAGAATTAAAAATAATAATAGTAAAAAATGATGCAAATACTTTAAAACATCATAGAGACACAGACATATAACCTGGAGATAAAGAAAGAGAAGATGCAAGAAATATTTAACAAGGGCCTACAAGAAATAAAGAATAGTCAATCAGCAGTGAACAACACTGAAGAAGCTGAATTTGCACAGTTCTAGGAAGACCTACAAGACCTTCTAGAACTAACACCCAAAAAAGATGTCCTTTTCATTATAGGGGACTGGAATGCAAAAATAAGAAGTCAAGAAATACCTGGAGTAACAGGCAAATTTGGCCTTGGTGTACATAATGAAGCAGGGTAAAGCTAGTAGAGTTTTGCTAAGAGAACACACTGGTCATAGCAAACACCCTGTTCCAACAACACAAGAGAAGACTCTACACATGAACATCACCAGATGGTCAATACCAAAATCAGATTGATTAGATTATTTGCAGCCAAAGATGGAGAAGATTTATACAGTCAGTAAAAACAAGACTGAGAGTTGACTGTGGCTCAGATCATGAACTCCTTATGCCAAATTCATACTTAAAATGAAGAAAGTAGGGAAAATTGCCAAACAATTCAGGTATGACCTACATCAAATACCTTACAACTATACAGTGAAAGTGACAAATAGATTCAAGGAATTAGATCTGATAGTCAGAGTGCCTGAAGATCTATGGACAGAGGTTCCTGACATGGTACAGGAGGCAGGGATCAAGACCATCTCCAAGAAAAAGCAATGAAAAAAGGCAAGGTGGTTGTCTGAGGGGGCCATGCAAATCACTGTGAAAAGAAGGAGAAAAGGCAAAGGTAAAGGAGAAAATGAAAGATATACCCATTTGAATGCAGAGTTTCAAAGAATAGAAAGGAGAGATAAGAAAGCCTTCCTTAGTGATTAATGCAAAGAAACAGATGAAAGCAATAGAATGAGAAAGACTAGAGATCTCTTCAAGAAAATTAGAGATACAGGAGAACATGTCATGCAAAGATGGACTCAATAAAGGACAGAAATGGTATGGACCTAACAGAAGTAGAAGATAATAAGAAGAGGTGGAAAGAATACACAAAAGAACTATACTAAAAAGATCTTCACAACCAGATAATCATAACAGTATGATCATTCACCTAGAGCCAGGCATCCTGGAATGCCAAGTCAAGTGGGCCATAGGAAGCATCACTACAATCAAAGCTAGTGAAGGTGATGGAATTCCAGTTGAGATATTTCAAATCCTAAAGGATAATCCTGTAAAAGTGCTGTACTCAATATGCCAAGAAATTTGGAAAATTCAGCAGTGGCCACAGGACTAGAATAGTCAATTTTCATTACAATCCCAAAGAAAGGTAATGCCAAAGAATGTTCAAACTACCACACAATTGCACTCATCTCACACACTAGCAGAGTAATGCTCAAAATTCTCCAAGCCAGGCTTCAACAGTATATGAATCATGAACTTCCAGATGTTCAAGACAGATTTAGAAAAGGCAGAGAAATCAGAAATCAAATTACCAACATCCTTTGAATCATTGAAAAAGCAAGAGAGTTCCAGAAAATATCCACTTCTGCTTTATTAATTATGCCAAAGACTTTGACTGGGTGGATCACAACAAACTGTGGAAAATTCTGAAAGAGATGGGAGTATCAGGCCACCTGACCTGCCTCTTAAGAAATCTGTATCCAGGTCAGGAAGCAAGAATTAGAACTGGAACAACAGACTGGTTCCAAAATGGGAAAGAAGTACATCAAGTCTGTATATAGTCGCCTTGCTTATTTAATTTATATTTAGAGTACATTATGAAAAATCCTGGGCTGGATGAAGCACAAGCTGGAATCAACTGCCAGAATCAAGACTGCTGGAAATTGAGTGACGGAGACAGTCTTTGGTCCCAGGGTTAAATATTCTCCTTCAGGGACTACAAATCTGGTGATACTCTTCACCATTCATTCACTGTAAGCCATCATACTTATCAATAATTACATTAAATGTGAATGGGCTAAATATTCCAATCAAAAGACAAATCTTGCTTAATGGATAGAAAAAAAGACCTCAAAATATGCTGTTTAGAAGAGTCCCTCCTCCAACCTAGGAACACATACAGACTGAAAGTGAAGGGCTGGAAAATATATACCATGCCAATGGAGACCAAAAGAATGTGGGAGTAGCAAGCATATTAGATAAAATAGATGTTAAAATAAAGACCATTATAAGAGACAAAAAAGGTCACTGCATAATGATCAAGGGATCAATTTATGAAGAAGATACAACAACTTTTAACATATATGAATCCAAATCAGAAGCACCCCAATATATAAGGTAAATGCTATAACAATTAAATGGGAATTCAACAATAACACAAAAATAGTAGGGGGACCTTAATACCGCACACACACTAATGAACAGTTCATCTAGACAGAAAATTAATCAGGAAATATGAGCTTTAAATTTTACATTAGAACAGCTGGACTTTAGTTGTTACCTACAAATAGGGCATTTCACCCCAAAACAATGGATTCCACCATTTCCTTAAGTGCTCATGGAACATTCTACAGGATAGATCATATCTTGGGTCACAAATGAAGCCATGGTAAATTTTTTTTTTTTTAAATGAAATAATTTCAAACAACAGTTCTGGTAACAATCCTGTAAGATTAGGTATCAATTATAGGAAAACATTTAAAAACACAAACACATGGAGGCTAAACAACAGAGTTCTGAATAACAACAGATTACTGAAAAAAATTAAAAAAACAAACTAAAGTATCCATGAAACATATGACTGTGAAAACATAACAATCCAATTATTCAGTAAAAGCAGTGCTGGGGGAATTTC
>NW_011494840.1:4460092-4471919 GCF_000754665.1 Bison bison bison | reverse complement strand
AAAAAAACAAACTAAAGTATCCATGAAACATATGACTGAAAAAACAACAATCCAAAACCTATGGGATTCAGTAAATGCAGTGCTGGGGGAATTTCTTAGTAATACAAGCCTACTTCAAGAAACAAGTGAAAGTGAGTGAAGTCGCTCAGTTGTGTACAACTCTTTGCAACCCCATGGACTGTAGCCCACCATGCTCCTCTGTCCTTGGGATTTTCTAGGCAAGAGTACTGGAGTGGGTTGCCATTTCCTTCTCTGGAGGATCTTCCCAACCCAGGGATCAAACCCAGGTCTCCTGCATTGTAAGCAAGACACTTTACTGTCTGAGCCACCAGGGAAGTCCTAGAAACAAGAGAAACATCAAATGAACAGCCTAACCTTATGCATAAATCTACTATAAAAACAAGAACAACCCAACCCCCCACCCCCCGCCCAAGTTAGTAGCAGGAAAGAAATCATAAAGTTCAGAGCAGAAATAAGCATGAGAAATGAAGAAGACTATAGCAAAGATCAATAAAACGAACAGCTGGTTCTTTGAGAAGATAAACAAAATAGACAAACTGTTAGCCACACTCTTCAAAGAAAGAGAGATGCCTCAAATCAATAAAATTAAAAGTGAAAAAGGAGAAGTCACAACAAGCAACAAAGAAATACAAAAGATCCTAAGAGACTGGTATGAACCGCTATATGCCATTAAAATTGACAGTTTGGAAGAAATGTACAAAGTCTTAGAAAAGTTACTACTTTCCAAAACTGAAGCAGAAAGAAATAGAAAACATGAGCAGACCAATCACAAGCATAGAAAATGTAACTGTAATGCAAAGACTTCCAAGAAACCAAAGCCCTGGTCCAGATGTATTCACAGGTGGATTCTACCAAAAATTTAGGAAAGAGTTAACACGTATCCTGCTCATACTCTTCCAGAAAATCACAGAGGAAGGAAAACTCTCAAATTCATTCCATGAGGCCATCATCACCCTGATGCCAAAACCAAAAACACATGCCACACAAAAAAGAAAGAAAGAAAGAAAGAAACTTACAAGCCAATAGCACTAATGAACATAGATGCAAAATTCCTGAGCAAAATTCTAGCAAACAGAATCCAACAGCATGTTAAAAAGATTATATATCATAGCTAAGTGGACTTTATTCCAGTGATGCAACAATTCTTCAATATACACAATTAATCAGTGTGATACACCATATTAACAAATTGAAAGATAAAAATCATCTGAATATTTCAACAGATTCAGAGAAAGCTTTGAAAAAAAATCAACACCCACTTATGATAAAAACTCTCTACAAGTAGGAACAGAAGGAACATACCTCACCATAATAAAAAACCAATGTATAATACACCCTCAGCAAATATTATCCTCAAGGGGCAAAAATTGAAACCATTTTTAAGAGAAGTGTGCCCGCTCTCACCACTTCTATTCAATATAGTTTTGGAAGTCCTAACCACAGCAATCAGAGAAGAAAAAGAAATAAGAGGAATCCAAACCAGAAAATAAGAGGAAAACTGTCACTGCTTGCAGATTACATGATTCTCTACATAGAAAACCCTAAAGATGTCATTAGAAAATTACTAAAGCTATAGTAAATTTGCAGGATATAAAGTTAATATACAGAAACCCTTTATATTACTATATACTAACAATGAAAAAGCAAAATGAGAAATTTAGGAAACAATCACATTCATTACTGCAACAAAAGGAATAAAATACTTAGGGAGAAATTTACCTAAAATTTTAAAATTTACCTTCTAAAAGCAAAAATAAATGGGACCTAATTAAACTTAAATACCTTTGCATAATGAAGAAAACTATATGCAAGATGAAAAGACAGCCCTCAGAATTATAGAAAAAAATAGCAAATGAAACAACTGACAAAAAATTAATTCTCCAAAGTATACAAGTAACTCTTGCAACTCAATACCAGAAAAACAAACAACCCAATCAAAAAGTGGGAAAAAGACCTAAACAGACATTTATGCAAAGAAGATATACAGATGGCTAACAAACACATGAAAAGATACTAGACATTGCTCATTATTAGAGAAAAGTAAATCACAACCACAATGAGGTATCATCTCACAACTATCCTAATGGCCATCATCAAAATGTCTACAAACAATGAATGCTGAAGAGGGTGTGGATAAAAGGGAACCCTCTTACACTATTAGTGGAAATGCAAACCAATAAAACCACTATGGAAAACAGTATGAATTTTCCTTAAAAAACAACAATAAAAGCACCATATGACTCAGAAATCCCACTCCTGGGCATATATCTTGAGGAAACCAGAAATGAAAAAAACACAGGTACACCAATGTTCATTGCAAGGCTATTTACAACAGCTAGGACATGTAAGCAATCTTGATGTCCATTGGTAGATGAATGGATAAGGAAGTTGTGGTATACATATACAATGGAGTATTACTCAGCTATAAAAATGGATGCATTTTATTCAGTTCTAATGAGGTGAAAGAACCTATTGTAAGGAGTGAAGTAAGTCAGAAAGAGAAAGACAAATACCATATATTTAAATATAAAAATGAAATCTAGAAAGATGGTACAGATGATCCTGCCTGCAGGGCAGCAAGGGAGACACAGAACTAAAGAACAAACTTTTGGACTCAGTGGTAGGACAGGATGGGATTATTTGAAAGAATAGCTTTGAAATGTATACATTACCATATGTAAAATAGATAACCAGTGCAAACTTGATGTATGACACAAGGCACCCAAAGCCAGTGCTCTGTGATAATCTAGAGGGATACAGTGGGGAGGGAGGTTAGATAGGATGGAGTGTTCAGGATGGAGGAGACACGTGTATACCTATGGCCAATTCATACTGACATATGGCAAAAACCATCACAATATTGTGAAGTAATTATCCTTCAATATGGTTTTTCCCGTGGTCATTTATGGATGACCATAAATTGAGAGTTGGACTGTGATGAAAGTGAAAGTGGAGAGTGAAAAAGTTGGCTTAAAGCTCAACATTCAGAAAACGAAGATCATGGCATCTGGTCCCATCACTCCATGGGAAATAGATGGGGAAACAGTGGAAACAATGTCAGACTTTATTTTTCTGGGCTCCAAAATCACTGCAGATGGTGACTGCAGCCATGAAATTAAAAGACGCTTACTCCTTGGAAGGAAAGTTACGACCAACATAGATAGCATATTCAAAAGCATTGCCAACAAAGATCCGTCTAGTCAAAGCTATGGTTTTTCCTGTGGTCATGTATGGATGTGAGAGATGGACTGTGAAGAAGGCTGAGCGCCGAAGAATTGATGCTTTTGAAGTGTGGTGTTGGAGAAGACTCTTGAGAGTCCCTTGGACTGCAAGGAGATCCAACCCGTCCATTCTGAAGGAGATCAGCCCTGGGATTTCTTTGGAGGGAATGATGCTAAAGCTGAAACTCCAGTACTTTAGCCACCTCATGCGAAGAGTTGACTCATTGGAAAAGTCTCTGATGCTGCGAGGGATTGGGGACAGGAGGAGAAGGGGACGACAGAGCATGAGATGGCTGGATGGCATCACTGACTCGATGGACGTGAGTCTGAGTGAACTCCGGGAGTTGGTGATGGACAGGGAGACCTGGCGTGCTGCGATTCATGGGGTCGCAAAGAGTCGGACACGACTGAGCGACTGATCTGATCTGAAAATAAATAAATTTGAAAAGAAGAACTCCTTTTCCTGCATCCCATAGATTTTGGATTGTTGTGCTTTCATTTTCATTTACCTCTAAGTGTTATTATTATTTTTTTTTCTTTGATTTCTTTAGTGATCCATTGGTTGTTTCATAGCATATTGTTTGGCTGCCATATGTTCGTGTTTTCTATAGCTTTTTTTTCTCTTTTTTTTCTCTTTCTTTTTCTTATATTTCATTTCAAATCTCATGGCATTATGATCAGAAAAGATGCTTGATATAATTTTAATTTTCTTAAATTTACCAAGACTTGTCTTGTGCCCAGCATGTGGTCAATCCTGGATAGTGTTCTCTATGCACATTAGAAAAATCTATAGGCTTCTGTTTTGGGATGGAATGCTCTATAAATATTAATTAAATCCAACTGGTCTGAAGTGTCATTTAAAGCCTCTGTTTTCTTACTAATATTATTTCTGGATGATCTGTCCATTGATGAAACATAAAGAAGCCTACTATTTTAGTGTTACATCAATTTCTGCCTTTCATATTGAGTTGTTCCTATTTTGGGTGCATATATATTTTTAATTGCTATATCTTCTTCTTGGATTGAACCCTTGATCATTAGGTAGTATAACTGCTACTGTCTTACTGTGGCTTCTTTTTCATCTTTGGGCATGGGGTACCTTTTCTGGTGTGTTCTAGCATCCTCCTGCTGATGTTTGTTCAATAGCTAGTTGTCATTTCAGTTCTCCTGCAGAAAAGATGAGTGCACATCCTTCTACTCCAACATCTTGAGCCAATCTACATCACTAGCTTTAATTTGAATTCTTTTTCACCTTTATATACTAATCAGGTAGAAAGTTTTACTATAATCAGGACATGCTTAGAAAAAGGGAAATATAAGTTAAGATGTGTTTCATGGGAAGAAGTAAAAACCTTGAAAAACTTAGAAAAGCTAGTAAAGGATATTTTTAAGATGACTGGACTTGGGTATAATCATTGTAAATCATGGATATAGTATCACAATTAAAAAAAAAAACAAACAAAAACTAATGAAGACCTGAGCTTGTTTGTAAGAACATACTATAAAAGAAGCTATGCATGACACTCCACTTCCCTGGCAATTCTACTGTGTGGAGAGAATGAAGCAGAATTGCTAAAGGGCTTCATCTGGATAAATGGATTGATGCTACGGGCTGGCATAGGGCTTGCGACAGATTCAGACATTCCTACATGCCTGTTTTGAAACACAGAAGTGCCAAGACCAAGACAATAAGTGATCCTGAACGGGCCTGGGCTTGTCTAGAATGTCCAGGTGACTGAATTGAACCATACTACCTTCAGCTGATTCTATATTATCATAAATGATCCCACACAATTGATATATTGACACATGATTGCAAGTTGGAATAAATAAGAAATGTGGGCGTTCACAGTGGAAATTGAGGAAACCCCGAAGACATCAAGTGGACCAGATGATGTCCTAAATAGTAATTTCCTGATTATGGAAATCCAGAAGCTACTTTAATTACATTTTTACTTAAAATAGTGATATTCAGGGCCTCCTTCAGGTTTCTGAATTTTTTAGTGACATTTTAATATATCATTATTATTATTACTTTGTTATCTGCAACTTGTTTCTATTATTTGCTAATGAAAAAATGACACTATTTAAAAATTGATCCTGAAAGGCAGTCAGCAGAAAATAGAAAGATGTAAAATGCGTGGAATTGGTGATTATATTAAGGTGTTATAAAAGACTGTGAAATACTCACTCACAGTTTGGAGAAGTATATGGTTTTCAGAGAGGAAAAAACAAAAGAAAAAGCTGAGTAACATTCTCTGATTATCAGAGGCCTCAAACTAAACTCTGGAGTCTCTATGTCTGCTACATTGTGCCAAATAATACAGTAATTGATGATTAAACCTTCAATTCAGTTCAGTCCCTCAGTTGTGTCAAGCAAATGGAATTTTGAGTTACATCTGTCCTAAGAAACACTCTTTTGAACTCCTCAAATATCCCTTTTCCCATGTCACAAAGAGTAAATAATTGGTAGTGAAATGCCATAATTTTAAAAACAATAGAGCCATTCTTTGCTTTTTTTTTTCTTCTCAAGTTGAGAATGTGGAAGAAAAGAGTTGATTTTATAAAGAGTCTCTGATGTTAGTGGAAATGGAAAGAGTCTGAGACACCAGATTTCACATAGTGCATTTATCTAATCCATGCAAATGTGACCACAGTTAACAGATCAGGAAGTGGAGTTAGCTGCCAATAAGAACTCAGCAAGTTGCATACATGCTGTGAACTTTGGACAGGATTAATTAATTATGGAGCCCCTCAGAAAGAAATCAACAGGCAACCTGTTCACAAATCTATCAGAAAATGTTTATGCACTGCGAAAAGTATGAGTTATTCATCTCTTTGGAAAAGAAATCTAATTTAACTACCAGCATAGATAGTTGTAGCATCTCTCCCAGGTCCGTATCACAGACACAGAGCCCCTTGAATGAAGACTGTGCACTTGAAGAATGGGCTGTTATAAAACTACATATAGTTATTGTTGAAAGCTTTATATAGTCATTTCCAAAACAGTCAGTGATCAGTATCTGAGATAATTGTAAACTAGGTAAAGCAGAAATTCCCAAATATTCAGCAATAATTTCAGGGACCATAAAATCATCTTGGCCAAATGTTTCTGGAATGTACTCAAGAATGTCATGTTATAAATAAATGCATAACCAATTTTTGTGCCATGTTAGTAAAACTGGTGAAACTCTAAACATAACCAGTGCTTTCTATTTTGAGAATTGTGGGGAATTACAAGTATTTCTTTCTTAAATATCTGGTAGAATTTGCCACCAAAATCATCAGAGGATGGAGTTTCCTTCTTTGGAAAGTTTTCAATACAAGTTAAATTACTTTATTAGACTATTTGTATTATATATTTCAAGTTATTTTGGTAGGTTTCCCTTTCAGAAATAGGTCAATTTCACCTAAATTTTCAAATGTATTTGTAGAAAGCATTTCATAGTTGTCACTTATTCTTTAAATGTCTCTGGGCTCTGTATAATTATTATTCTTTAAATATCTGTGGAATCTGTATAATAATCTGTCTTCATTCCAGCTGTCTTCACACTCATTTTTTTATTTCTACTTTGTTACTTCATATAGTTTTATCAATTATTTCTGACTTTAAAGAGAAAGCATTCAGTCTGTTTGGGATCACAGAGTCAGAAAGGACTGAACACATATGCAATCAAGCCACAAAATATTAGTGTAGGTTTTATACAGATGCTCTTTATCATTTTAAGAAAATGTCCTCTTATTCCTTTTGTGTTGAATGTTTTTATTCCAAATGAGTGCTTCATTTTTCCCAAATGTTTTTCATGTGTTTATTGAGATGATAATGTGTTTTTTTGTTGTTGTTGTTCTTTGTCTGGTATATTATGTTAATTGATATTCAAATGTTTACTCAATCTTTCATTTCTGAGATAAATCCCACTGGCTAAAATTTTGAAAAAGAGTGGAAATGTGTAATAGTTACTCTTTAAGTGTTTGGTAAGAATATCTAGTAAGACATCTGTGTCTGGGTTTTTGCCTTTTTGTGAGATTTTAAATCATACTCCACTTCTCTTGCTTTTTCACACATCTCTTGCACTTTCTCAAATATCATTGGATTAATCTTTTATTTAATAATATTGTTAGGGGAAGCACACTGAAGGAAACCACCCACTCTGGCCAGACACTATAATAACCATTTGCATAAGTTGTTTTATGACAGGAGGTCCTGGTAAGGAACAAGGAACTAACAAGCCACTACCAACCAGAAGAATTTGAGAAAGGTCAAAAGGAGACACCACATGCCTGACCACCTCCCAGAATTCTTCTCTCTCACATCTATCTTGGCTGAACAAGGGGTACACCACTAGGAAGGACTCTGAGTCAGAATGATTGGCTAAAGACAACCTGGAAACTAATTCCATCACCATAAAACCTGAGATTGCAAGCCATCTGGCAGAGCTGTTCTCCTGGGTTCCCTTAACCTACTGCTCTCCACCCAGGCAAGCTTTCCCAATAAGATCTCTTGCTTTGTCAGTTCCTGTGTCTCCTTGGACAATTCATTTTCGAGTGTTCGACAAGAGCTCAGGCCCTGGAAGGGGTCCCATTTCCTGCAACAATATCTTGAGCATAAAACCACTTCTCAAGATTTTGGGAAAACCATAGGAGGTTTGAATAATCACCTCCCTTATTTAAATCCATTTATACCAATATCCTCTGGATGTTTTTTGTAAAGGTTTTTGTTTTAGTTGGCAGCTATTTCACTCTTAAAGATGAAGTTCATGATTGTGTTTTTAATGTCTGGTTTACTTTTCCTTCAAGCAAGACATCATAATCTATAAATAGAAGTACCTCAGAACTGTCTATTAAGTAACTTTTGATTTTAGAATATTATTCAGTTCAGTTCAGTCTCTCAGTCGTGTCCAACTCTTTGCGACCCCATGAATCGCAGCACGCCAGGCCTCCCTGTTCATCACCAACTCCTGGAGTTCACTCAGACTCATGTCCATCGAATCAGTGATGCCATCCAGCCATCTCATCCTCTGTCGTCCCCTTCTCCTCCTGCCCCCAATCCCTCCCTGCATCAGAGAATATTATTATAATTACATAAAAATAATACAGAGTTCTTATATAAACCATTATTACCATCTTAGTATATTATGTTTGTCACACTTAATAAATCAATATAGACACATTATATTTAGTTGAAGCATATATCTTATCTAGATTTCCTTAATTTTAAAATAATGTTTTTCTGCCTCAGGATTCAATCTTGGATATTACATTACACTTATTTTTCATGTCTTCTTGTGTTCTTCCTTGCTGTAGCAGTTTCTTAGGCATTTCTTATCTCTTTTTTTTAAATATAAATTTATTTATTTTAACTGGAGGCTAATTACTTTACAATATTGTATTGGTTTTGCCATACATCAACACGAATCCGCCACAGGTATACACGTGTTCCCCATCCTGAACCCCCCCCTCACCTCCCTCCCCATACCATCCCTCTGGAATCGCCAGTCCAAGTTCAATGCATGATACTTGTTGCTTGGGGCTGGTGCATTTCTTATTTCTTAATCCATGAGAGATTTGAATAGTTCTAGTCAAGCAATTTGTAAAATATCTCTCACTTAGGATTTTGCTGATTTTTGTTCTCAGGACTAGGTTGGGATTATAAGTTTTGGGGAGGAAGACCCCAGAGGTAGAGTCTTTCTTGTTGCTTCCAGGGTACATGCTATCATCATGACTTTGACCCTTGTTGATCATGATTATCACCTGTTTGATACAGTAATTTTCAGGCTTCTCTCCTGTAAAGTTATTGCTTTAATCTCTTTACACACTTTTAGAAGGAATTCACAGTGTATAGTGACCCTGAGGTGGTGGGGAATTGTGTCCTACCACTTTGAGGGCACATTATCTACATAAATCATTTGGAATTTTTCTGTATGCAAGACTTATCTATTTATATCATTGGTTTATTTATTCAATAATTCTGTTATATAATTATAGAAACAATCATATTTATTTTGTATTTCTATTTGCTTTTCAAATTGTGCCAGCTTCAGCCATCAGGAGTTTTGCTTGACTTTTTGTCCCTTTGACATATCCCTATTTTTCTGGCTTTTTGTTTAACTTTGATAATTTAAAAAAAATTTTTTTGATGTTACAAAAATAATCCAGGTTCATCGTGTATCTGTGTTGCCACAGTCTAAAATTCATCTATTTCTCCAAGGACTTCTGAATCATTTTATTTAAGAACAACATTAGAAGGTATGATCTGAGGGGCAGGTATTTCTGTATGCTGAAGTGTAGTTGCTTCTAGGCCATCTTTGCTTACAGAGGGAAAATTGTGTGTGTGTGTGTGTGTCTGTGTGTGTCTGCATGTATGAGTGTGTGTGTTTGTGTGTGCCTGTGTGTTTGTATGTACCAACCTATATAGGTACACATAGCTATGAATATTTCTGTGTATAAACATCTCTAGATTGCCAGAATTTTTGCAGTTCAGTTCAGATCAGTCACTCAGTCATGTCCAACTCTTTGCGACCCCATGGAATGTAGCACACCAGGCTTCCCTGTCCATCACCTTTGCAGAGCATACAGAAAGTCAGGACCATTGTGTCGGTGATGCCATCCAACAATCTCACCTTCTGTCAGCCTCTTCTCCTCCCGCCCTCAGTCTTTCCCAGAATCAGGGAATTTTCCGATGAGTCAGTTCTTTGCATCTGGTGGCAAAATAATTGGAATTTCAAGTTCAGCTTCAGTCCTTCCAATGAATATCCAGGACTGAACTCCTTTAGGATGGACCAGTTTGATCATCTTGCAATCCAAGATACTTGCAAGAGTCTTATTCAACATCACAGTTAAAAAGCATTGATATTTCGGCACTCAGCTTACTTTATACTCCAGCTCTTACATCCATATACGACTACTGGAAAAACCATAGCTTTGACTAGATCTACCTGTGTTGGCAAAGTTATGTCTCTGCTTTTTAATATGCTCTCTAGATTGGTCATAGCTTTTCTTCCAGGGAGCAAGTGTCTTTTGATTTCATGACTGCAGTCACCATCTGCAGTGATTTCGGAGCCCCCCAAAATAAAGTGTGCCACATTTTCCCAACTATTTGCCACAAAGTGATGAAATAGATGCCATGATCCTGGTTATCTGAGTGTTGAGTTTTAAGCCAACGTTTTCACTCTTCTCTTTTACCTTCATCAAGAATCTCTGTAGTTTTTCATCATGTTCTGCCATAAGGATGGTGTCATCTGCGTATCTAATGTTATTGATATTTCTCCTGGCAATCCTGATACCAGCTTGTGCTTCCTCCAGCCCAGTGTTTCTCATAATGTCATGATGTACTCTGCTGCTACTGTATAAGTTAAATAAGCAGGGTGACAATATTCAGCCTTGACATACTCCTTTTCCTATTTGAAACCAGTCTCTTTTTCCATGTCCAGTTCTAGCTGTTGCTTCTTGACCTGCATAGGGATTTCACAGGAGACAGGTCAGGTGGTCTGGTATTCCCAACTTTTTCAAAATTTTCCACAGTTTGTTGTGATCCACACAGTCAAAGGCTTTAGTGCAGTCAATAAAGCAAAAGTAGATGATTCTCTGAAACTTTCTTGAGTTTTTGATAATTCAGCAGATGTTGGCAATTTGATCTCTGGTTTCTCTGTCATTTCTCAATCCAGATTTAACATCTGGAAGTTCATGGTTCACATACTGTTGAAGCCTAACGGATAATTTTGAGCATTACTTTGCTAGCATGTGAGATGAGTTCAATTGTGTGGTAGTTTGAGCATTCTTTGGCATTGCTTTTCTTTGGGATTGGAATGAAAACTGACCTTTTCCAGTCCTGTGGCCACTGCTGAGTTTTCCAAATTTGCTGGCATATTGAGTGCATCACATTCACAGCATAATCTGTTAAGATTTGAAAGACCTCAACTGGAATTCCATCACCTCCACCAGCTTTGTTCATAGAGATGCTTCCTAAGGCCCACTTGACTTCACATCCCAGGAAATTTGGCCTTGGGGAGGAGAATGAAGCAGGGCAAAGGCTAATAGAATTTAGCCAAGAGAATGCACTGGTCATAGCAAACACCCTCTTCCAACAACACAAAAAAAACTCTACACATGGACATCTCCAGATGGTCAATACCGAAATCATATTGATTATATTCTTTACAGCCAAAGATGGAGAAGCTCTATACAGTCAGCAAAAATAAGACTGGAAGCTGACTGGGGCTCAGATCCTGAACTCTTTACTTCCACATTCAGACTTAAATTGAAGAAAGTAGGGAAAACCACTAGACCATTCAGATAGGACCTAAATCAAATCCCTTATGATTATACAGTGGAAGTGTAAAATAGATTTAAGGGACTAGATCTGATAGACAGACTGCCTGATGAACTATGGATGGAGGTTCCTGACATTTTACAGGAGACAGGAATCAAGACTATCCCCAAGAAAAAGAAATGCAAAAAGCATAATGGCTGTCTGAGGAGGCCTTGCAAATAGCTATGAGAAGAAGAGAAGTGAAAAACAAAGGAGAAAAGAAAAGATATACCCATTTGAATGCAGGGTTAAAAGAATAGCAAGGACAGATAAGAAA
>NW_011494840.1:4457118-4459992 GCF_000754665.1 Bison bison bison | reverse complement strand
CGCATATATATGGAATTTAGAAAGATGGTAACAATAACCCTGTGTACGAGACAGCAAAAGAGACACTGATGTATAGATCAGTCTTATGGACTCTGTGGGAGAGGGAGAGGGTGGGGAGATTTGGAAGAATGGCATTGAAACATGTATAATATCATGTATGAAACGAGTCGCCAGTCCAGGTTCGATGCATGATACTGGATGCTTGGGGCTGGTGCACTGGGACGACCCAGAGGGATGGTATGGGGAGGGAGGAGGGTTCAGGATGGGGAACACAGGTATACCTGTGGCAGATTCATTTCGATATTTGGCAAAACTAATACAATATTGTAAAGTTTAAAAATAAAATAAAATTAAAAAAAATAATAGAATGGGAAAGAATAGAGATCTCTTCACGAAAATTAGAGAAACCAAGGGAATATTTCATGCAAAGATGGGCTCAATAAAGGACATAAATGGTAGGGGCCAAACAGAAGCAGAAGATATTAAAAAGAGATAGCAAGAATACACAGAATGACTTTACCAAAAAATATTCATGTTCAAGATAATTACAATGGTGTGATCCCTCACCTAGAGCCAGACATCCTGGAATATGAAGTCAAGTGGGCCTTAGGAAGCATCACTATAAACAAAGCTGGTGAAGGTGATGGAATTCCAGTTGAGCTATTTCAAATCCTAAAAGATGATGCTGTGAAAGTGCAACACTCAATATGCCAACAAATTTGGAAAACTTAGCAGTGGCCACAGGACTGGAAAAGTTCAGTTTTCACTCCAATCCCAAAGAAAGGCAATGCCAAACAAAGCTCAAACTACCACACAATTGCACTCATCTCACACGCTAGTAAAGTAATGCTCAAAATTCTTTAAGCCAGGCTTCAACAGTAGTTGAAATGTGAACTTCCAGATGTTCAAGCTGGTTTTAGAAAATGCAGAGGAACCAGAGATCAAATTTCAAACATCTGCTGCATCATTGAAAAAACAAAAGAGTTCCAGAAAAACATCTATTTCTGCTTTATTGACTATGCCAAAGCCTTTGTGTGGATCACAATAAAGTGTGAAAAATTCTGAAAGAGATTGGAATACCAGGCTACCCGATCTGCCTCTTGAGGAATCTGTATGTAGGTCAGGAAACAACAGATCAAACTGAACATGGAACAACAGACTGGTTCAAATAAGGAAAAATAGTACGTAAGCTGTATATTGTCACCCTGCTTATTTAACTTATATGCAGAGTACATCATGAGAAAAACTGGGCTGGATGGAGCACAAACTGGGAATTGCCAGGAGAATATCAATAACCTCAGATATGCAGATGACACCACCCTTATGGCAGAAAGTGAAGAAGAACTAAAGAGTCTCTTGACCAAAGTGAAAGAGGAGAGTGAAAAAGTTGGCTTAAAGCTCAACATTCAGAAAACAAAGATCATGGCATCTGTTCCCATCAGTTCATGGGAAATAGATGGGGAAACAGTAGAAACATTGACATAATTTATTTTGGGAGGCTCCAAAATCCCTGCAGATGGTAACTTTAGCCATGAAGTTAAAAGATGCTTGCTCCTTGGAAGAAAAGTTGTGACCAACTTAGACAGCATATTAAAAAAGCATAGACATTACTTTGCCAACAAAGGTCTGTCTAGTCTAGGCTATGGTTTTTCCAGTAGTCATGTATGGATGGGAGAGTTGGACTATGAAGAAAGCTGAGTGCCAAAGAATTGATGCTTTTGAACTGTTGTTTTGGAGAAGACTCTTGAGAGTTGTTTGGACAGCAAGGAATTCCAGCCAGTCCATCCTAAAGGAAATCAGTCCTGAATATTAATTGAAATGACTGATGCTGAAGCTGAAACTCCAGTACTTTGGCCACCAGATGCGAAGAGCTGACTCATTTGAATAGACCCTGATGCTGGGAAAAATTGAAGGAAGGAGGGAAAGGGGACAACAGAAGATGAGATGGTTGGATAGCATCACTGAATCAATGGGCATGAGTTTGAGTAAACTCCATGAGTTGGTGATGGACAGGGAGGCCTGGCGTGCTGCAGTCCATGGGGTCACAAAGAGTTGGACACGACTGAGTGACTGAACTGAACTGATCCAGCACATAAATGGATATAGTTAGGGTGGAACTGATGAATCATGTTTAATTCCTTTGATTATTATGTGCATCATGTGAGCATGGGCAAAAGGTTTTGAAATTAATATATGAGAAGCAGAGTAAGAACTGAAATACTAGTATCTTCCAAATTTTTATTGAGTAGAAGACCATATCAATGCTGAAGAAGAAACATTATCAAGTTTAATTTATTTCAATATTATTAATACATTCTTCCACAGTAGTATGTGCCAAAAAGAGAACTAGAACTCAAAAGTCAGCTGGAGTCTCCTCTGTCCTTCATATTAAGTCACCCTGAGTAGTGTCACTGCTTGTCCTTGAGAGGACCAATCTCAGTCCTGCCTGTCATCAGCTTTAAATTGGCTACAGCTGCCCTGAGTTCATTCCCTATGCTACATGTGTGCAATATTGTTCTTCTTTTTATTTTTCTCTAAATTTCTCATCTCTTAATTTCTTAAATGTGACTGAACATACTGTGAGATTACGTGGAAAGCAAGTGTATTGCAGCATTGAAAGTAATTTTTACGCATAAGCCAGCATCTTTACACTTAAACTGATGCTTTATGATTATTCTGAATAATCAAATTCACTCACAAAATGTGCCCCCTGATACATTTAAGTGCAGGTCCAAAATTCTAATCTTTTTTGCTTGTTCAGTTCAGTCGCTCAGTCATGTCCGACTCTTTGCCACCCCATGAATCGCAGCACGCCAGGCCTCCCTGTCCAACACCAACTCCCGGAGTTCACCCAGATTCACGTCCATCGAGTCA
>NW_011494840.1:4444948-4457018 GCF_000754665.1 Bison bison bison | reverse complement strand
GGTGGCCAAAGTACTGGAGTTTCAGCTTTAGCATCATTCCCTCCAAAGAAATCCCAGGGCTGATCTCCTTCAGAATGGACTGGTTGGATCTCCTTGTTGCAAAATATAATTCCAAGTGTCTGAAATAGACTTCATCTATCCTTATTGAGCTTTGAATCTACCTTGGGCTGTTTGGAACCATTTTCATCTCTTCAGAAGTAATATCTTCTTATGACACTTCTAAATGCTTTTTCATCTGCTTCCAAAGGTGACAAATGATTGCAATGATAACATAAATTTTTAAATGCCTTCTTGTTTTCATTATGTTGGATCAATGATAATTGAAATATTGGAAAGATAAAAGCTCTACAGGACTTTTTGTTTTCTGTGGGGTAAAATGAAGAGAATGCCTGGAGTTACTTTTGGAGAATTTAGAGTTACTTTTCAGGAACAGATTGAGATAAAGAAGGACATTTAAGCTTCCTTTAAAAAGAAAGAGTGAGGCAGCAAATGTTGATAGAAGTTGCAAGAAAATAAAATATTGTTGAAGAGTTTTGGGGAAATTTACTCATTTTAAGCCATCTTTCTCTAGAAATAGAGACTGTGTTTGTCAGTCTGACAGTTACTTGGTAATATGCTGGAAACAGATAGGAAAACTTAAGGATAAAGAGCCCAGACTCAGAACTCAGACTATTCAATATGAATACTCATTCCAACATTTAGTGACTGTTATCTTTGATAGATTACTTTGTTACTTCCTACTTCACTTTCCTGGTCTATAAAAATGAGATTATAATAGTATCTACCTCATAGGTATTATTTTGAACAAATAATTTGCAAATATATGTACAACACTTGAGAGAACTGGTGTGTAAAAACACTCAAAAAGTGTTAGTGATGAAGCTGTTATGTGACACAAATCAAGATTTTATTTTAGGTTATTCATGGAGTCAGATGCTTGTACATAGCATCAGTTTTCTTTTGGTAAATGTTCTGAGTAATTTATCACTGGCCACTTATATTAGTTCCTCTTGATCTTTTTTGAAATAAAAATACTCTAATATAGTTTAAATATCTTATTCTCAGTAAAAGAAACAATATAGAAAGCCAATGATTTTTAATCATAGACAAAGTAGTCAATGACATGACTAAGAAAGGTATATAATACTTCTTTTTGTTTTTGAAGATATTTTTTATTTAAATTTATTTATTTTAATTGGAGGCTAATTACTTTGCAATATTGTATTGGTTTTGCCATACATCAACATGAATTTCAATGCAGTCATTATGGGCTGAATTAATAGGTGTTTTCCAGGATTATATAATGTTTGCTAGAAGGTTTGTCAATTTCATGGTCTTTTTCTGCAATGCAATACAGTATAATTTTTTTAAGTGACTGAAAATTAAACTTTATTTATACTGAGTATGACCCAAGAGATTTGATGATCCTAAAGGAAATCAGTCCTGAATATTCATTGGAAGGACTGATGTTGAAGCTGAAACTCCAATACTTTGGCCACCTGATATGAAGAGCTGACTCATTGGAAAAGACCCTGATGGTGGGAAAGATTGAGGGCAGGAGGAGAAGGGGACAACAGAGGATGAGATGGTTGGATGGTATCACCAACTTGCTGGACATGGGTTTGGGTGGGCTCTGGGTGTTGGTGATGGGCAGGGAGGCCTGGCGTGCTGTGGTTTATGGGGTCACAAAGAGTCGGACACGACTGAGCGACTGAACTGAACTGAATTCAAAATTTACGTAGGTTTGCTTTTATCAAAAAGATACCTTCAAAGGGAAATTAATAAATATGTAAACATCTATGTCCATTGAATAATAAAGTTTAAAATGTCTAGTTATCACTAATAAATTAAAAGTCATACAGATGCTTCCATGCATTGATAGCTTTAAAAAATATATTCAGTTTTGTGCCTCATAAAGTACCATATTTTTCCAAGATAAAATGCCTCACACGTACAAAATATTTCACCATTTAAGACAAAATGATTACTTTTAAATTATCCTGATGGCTCTCCTAAAATTTCTCACATCATTGAAATTCATTTTCTTGAAATATATTTTACATAAAAGTTTATTATATCAGGTTACTAATAGCAATATACCTACCACATTGATGTTTTTCCCCTTTAAACTGGATATGAAGCTTCTACAAACAAATAAATCAGAGAATGTGTCTCAGTGTAATACATGTACTTTCATTTTAAAGCCACATCACCCATCCATGCATCAGTCACTCCATCCATTTGAAGTAGATAAAATTCTAAAAATGGCTATAAGAAAAATAGGTTTTATTCAGAAGCAATACTATTCATTGTTACATTCAGTATAAGAGTTTTGACAGTGTAGTCATTTTCCCTTGATTTAATGAAAAATTTATATAAAGTGCTTATAAATTGCATGTTGCTATATTGTGATGCTTTTTTCTTCCCAAAGTTCATATGTTGAATTCTTAATAATTAATGTTATGGTATTAGAAGATGAGGCTTATAGGTGGTGCTTAGGTGATGAGGGTGGAGCCCTCAGGAATGGAATTTGTATCCTTATAAAAGAGACCCCATGGATATTCCTCACTTTCTCCACCAAGTGAGGACACAGCAAGAAAGCACAGACTGGAAGAGGACTCTTCATGGAAAATGATTACGTAGGTGCCTTGATCTTGGAATGTTCAGTTTCTGGAAGTGTGGGGAAAACTGTCTGTTGTGTATAAGCTACATAGTCTGTTTTATAGTATCATAGCACCCTGAATGGACTAAGAAATATGTTTATGTGATATATTTTTATGGAGACTATTTCTTGGGTGGATATAAACCATGAGGAAAAAGAGATTTGGGATAATTAATTTATACATTATCCTTTCATTAAAATATTGATTTTATAGCTCAATTAAATAATTATAATTTATACTATATTATTATCAGTGAAATAAAGCTTAGCTTAAGCACCTGAAAAATTAAAAAAACAGATTCTTATGACATTTTAATGAGATGTAAGAGGAAAAAATAAGCATGTTGTTTTGCAGTAGATATCCATGTACTTACATTTTTTAAACAATTAATAAAACAATTTATATTTTGGGGGGAAAGTAAATTACACTCAGTGTTTAGGAGGTAAGAAGGCTGTCTTTGATGGGTAAATATATACCCCTGCCACAAGCTGCATTCAAACTTATTTCTGAGTAAAATAGAAAGTTATTCTTTCTTGAAGATGACTCTAGAATTTTCAGTGTCTTGATTCAGAGTGCCACAAAAAGTAGATGAATCCTCTCAACTATGCTTGTCTAAAATGAATTTTTTTTTTTTAGTTAAAGAAAGTTAATTTTTTTAAACTCTTTTTTTTTTTTCTTCTGTACTGGGGTATAGCTGATTAACAATGTTGTGTTAATGTCAGGTGGATAGCAAAGGGACTCAGACATGCATATACATGTATTGATTCTCTCCAATCCCCTTTCGATCCAGGCTGCCACACAACACTGAGCAGAATTTCTTGTGTGATACATTAGGTCCTTTCTATTTATCAATTTTATATATAGGTGTGTGCACATGTCCATCTCAAAATCCCTAAATATCTGGTAGAAAAATAGAGTGTCTTTCTCCTCAAGGATTAATGTAAAACAGAGATTTGTTGAGAGTATAGTTCTTGATATGTTATCTATTTCAACTTTGTCAAAATCCAATAATCCAAACAGAATAGCTTTCTCAGAAAGATAATTACCCAAAGGTGGGGGGAAGTGGATATCTCATTTAGGCAAAGATATCTGACTATATTTAAAGAATTATTTAAGAAAGGAATAACTTTTAGAAATATTGAATCATTTTATAAGAACTGGGGACATTTAAGCTACTAAAATCTACTTTTGTTTATATGTATATTTGTCTTTGTATATATGACTGAAAATGAGAAGAACCAAAAATAATATTTTCTTTGTAAATGAAGGGTTTTTTTTTCCATTTCTATTTTTCATTCCGTCTTCTATTAAGGGGTCTTTGAGTAATCATATACCATTCTTCTTCTTTTACAAAGAAGCTCTAAACTTCAAATAATAAAATATTATTTGTAGAAGAATCTGCATAAAACCTTTAATCATTTTATGTATAACATTTAAGTAAATTAAAATTACTGGTGTGAGACATGTGCATATATTTGTGTGTTTATACACACACACACACATTCTGGCACTATGAGAAGATTTTTTTTTTTTAATGAAACTTATTGTGGACCTTGTTGTCTGTTAAAATGTTAAGAATATTTCAGTAAATGACATATACTTACATCTTTGAATTTTTGTAGTAAATGCAATTAGGGTTTTTGTTGTAAGAAAAAATTTCTACAAGCAGTCCTAGCTCAGTTCTGATCTATCTTTTTAGCTTTGTATTCTAGAGAATAATGAAGCTGAAATATTCAGACAGTCACAGATAAACTAGGGACTAATTGAGAGGTAAAGTTATTTATTTTCCTTTGAGGCAAGAAGAAAATGGAATATTAAATGCTGTTATAAACTTGAATTGGGAAAATCATGCCTTTCTATGAATTATGGATATTGACAATTTAGGAAACAAAATTGAGAATTGTATTCTTAAGAGTAACAGAGATTTCCTGCATGGAAAACTCTCAGAATGGGAATGTGTGCATGTGTGTGTGTGTGTATGTGTGTGTGTGTGTGTGCGTACTCAGTCATGTCCAACTCTTTGCTACCCCATGTGCTGTAACCTACCAGGCTCTTCTGTCCATGGAATTTTCCAAGCAAAATTACTGAAGTGATTTCCCACTCCAGGGGATTTTGCTGACCCAGGGATTGAACCCAACTCTTTTGGGTCTCCTGAATTGGCAGGCAGATTTTTTACCACCCTTCCATCTGGGAAGTCCTCAGAGTGGGAGACCTAATTATATTTACCTGTAAGCTAGTAAACCTAAATATTCATAATAAATGTCATACTAAGAAAAAGTTTTTCAATTTAACAATTAAAAAAATTGCTGCACAAAATTATTAGTAACAACCTTTGTCCTATAGAGAATTGCAGAGGCTAATCTCAACATTGAGGCTTCCCTCATAGCTCTGTTGGTAAAGAATCGGTTTGCAATGCAGGAGACCCCAGGTTGACTCCTGGGTCAGGAAGATCTGCTGGAGGAACGGATAGGCTACTCACTCCAGTATTCTTGGACTTCTCTTGTGGCTTAGCTGGTAAAGAATCCACCTGTAATGCGGAAGACCTGGGTTTGATTTCTGAGTTGGGAAGATCCCTTGGAGAAGGAAAAGGCTACCTACTCCAGTATTCTGGCCTGGAGAGCACCATGGACTGTATAGTCCATGGGGTTGCAAAGAGTCATGCACAACTGAGCGATTTTTACTTCACTTCAATCTCAATAACCCTTGGACCTAGGGATACAAAAGTACCAAGAAAAAGAAGGAATTAGAACCTCAAAAAATTAATTGTGTGCATATAGCTAAGATAAGTCTTTATCCAAGCTAATATTTAGAAAAGTAAAACTGTTACCAAAACAGAATGGCTTGTAAAAGAGGAGTTTAGTGGCAGAGAGATTATTGCTATTATGGTAACACACACACACATTAAAGCAAACAAACAAAAAAACACCAACAGCAATTACTATGAACATGAATGAGGAAGTAGCTTTCCTTAAATGAATTTATAGTTTAGTGGAAAAACATTTAAATTTTAATTGTGGTTTAGTTAATTTGTGTAAAATACCAGTAGCATGCAAACAATAAAAAGGCAGTGAATTTGGAATTAGAAAGGCATTGGTTGGTTTTCCCTGCAGCCTTTACTCTGTTACTGAAATTCCACTCTGTAGCTTATTGGTTGTATGCACAGTGCCAAATTGCTTTGAGCTTTGAACTCAATTTTATCAGTGATTGCATTAGTTTCCTGTGGCTGTGTAACAAATTACCACAAATTTGTGAGGTTAAACAACAGAAATTTATCCTCTCAGAATTCTGGAGACTAAAAATCCTAAACCAAGATGTGGCAGGGCACTGATCTCCTTGAAGGCTCTAGGGGAGAATTCTTCTCTGCTCCTTCCAGCTGACAGTGGCTCCAGGCATTCTTTGGCTTATGACTTCAAAAATCCAATCTCTGCCTGCATCTACACAAGACATTTTCCTCTTCCTTTTCCTCTGTGTCTTTTCCTCTTCTGTCATTTATGAGGGTGTATTATAGAATTTAATGCAAAGACTAATAAGACTTACTAGAATTAATACCAAAAAATTGTCTTTTTCATCATAGAGGACAGGAATGCAAAAGTAGGAAGAGATACCTGGAGTAATAGTCAAGTTTGGCCTTCATATATGAAATGAAACAGGGCAAAAACTAAGAAAGTCTTACCAAGAGAATGCCCTGGTCATAACAAACACCCACTTTCAACAACACAAGAGATGACTCTACACGAGGACATCACCAGATGGTCAATACCAATATTAGATGGATTATATCCTTTGCAGCCAAAGATGGAGAAACTCAATACAATCAGCAAAAACAAGACTGGGAGCTGACTATGGCTCAGATCATGAACTCTTTATTGAAAAATGCAGACTTAAGTTGAAGAAAATAGGAAAAATGATTAGGCCATTCAGGTATGACCTAAATCAAACCCCTTATGATTATACAGTGAAAGTGACAAATAGATTCAAGAGATTAGATCTGATAGAGAGTGACTGCAGACCTATGGACAGAGGTTTGTAACATTTTCATGAGTCAGGGATCAAAACCATCCCCAAGAAAAAGAAATGCAAGCAGGAAAAATGGTTGTCTGAGAAGGCCTTACAAATAGCTGAGAAAAGAGAAGTGAAAGACAAAGGAGAAAGGGATAGATACCCAACTAAATGCAGAGTTCTAAACAATATCAGGGAGAGATAAGAAAGCATTCTTAAGTGAACAATGTAAGGAAATACAGGAAAACAATATTAGAGATACTAAGGGAACATTTCATGCAACAATGGGCACAAGTAAGGACAGAAAGGACCTAACAGAAGCAAACAATATTAAGAGATGGCAAGAATACACAGGAACTGTACAAAAACGGTCTTAATGACCCAGATAACCATCACCATAACTCACCTAAAGCCAGATATCCTGGAGTCAAGTGGGCCTTAGGAAACATTTCTATGAACAAAGCTAGTGGAGGTGATTGAATTCCAGCTGAGTTATTTTAAACCTTAAAGATGATGCTGTTAAAGTGCCACACTCAATATGCCAGAAAATTTGGAAAACTCAGTGGCCACTGGACAGGAAAAGGTCAGATATAATTCCAATCCAAAGAAGGGCAATGCCAAAGAATGTTCAAACTACTGCACAGTATCCTCATTTCTCATACTAGCAAGGTAATGCTCAAAATTTGTCAAGCTAGGCTTCAACAGTTTTTGAACTGAGAACTCCCAGGTTTACAAGCTGGATTTAGAAATGGCAGAGGAACCAGAGATCAAATTTTAAACATACCTTGTATTATAGAAAAAAATAAGGGAATTCTAGAAAAACATCTATTTCTTCTTCAATGACTGTACTAAAGCCTTTGACTGTGTGGATCACAATAAACTGTGAAAAACTCTTAAAGAGCTGGGAAAACCAGACCACCTTATGTGCCTCTTGAGAAACATGTGTGCAGGTCAAGAAGCAACAGTCATAACCGGACATGTAGCAACGGGTACAAAATTGGGAAAGGAGTATATTATCACTATACTTATTTAACTTGTATGCAGAGTACACCATGCAAAATTCTGTGCTGTATTAAGCAGAAATTGGAATCAAGATTGCTGGGAGAAATATTGCTAGCCTCAGACATGCAAGTGAAACCACCCTTATGGTAGAAAGTAAAGAGGAACTGAAGAGCCTCTTGATGAATGTTAAAGAGGAGAGTGAGGATGCTGGCTTAAAACTCAACATTCAAAAAACTAAGATCTTGGTATTGGCTCCTATCATTTCATGGCAAATAGGTGGGGAAAAAATGAAAACAGTGACAGACTTTATTTTCTTAGGCTCCAAAATCACTTTGGATGTTGACTGCAGCCATGAGATTAAAACACACTTGCTCTTTGAATGAAAAGCTGTGCCAAACCTAGACAGTGTTTTCAAAAGTCGAGATATCATTAAAGCTATGGTTTTTCCAGGAGTCATGTGATGTGACAGTTTGACTATAAAGAAGATTGGGTGCCAAAGAATTGATGCTTTTGAACTATGGTGCTGGAGAAGACTCGAGAGTCCCTTGGACAACAAGGAGATCAAACCAGTCAATCCTAAAAGAAATCAGTCTTGAATATTCATTGGAAGGACTGATGCTGAAGCTGAAACTCCAATACTTTGGCCACCTGAATCAAAGAAATGACTCAATGGCAAAGACCGTGATACTGGGAAAGATTAAAGGCAGGAGGAAGATGGGATGACAGAGGATGAGATGGTTGGATGGCATCACCGATCCAACTGACATGAATTTGAGTAAGCTCTGGGAGTTAGTGATGGACAGGAAAGCCTGGTATGCTGCAGTCCATGAGGTTGCAAAAAGCTGGACATGAGTGACTGAACTGTACTCTGCATATAAGTTAAATAATAGGGTGGCAACTGCCTTGAGGTACTCCTTTCCCAATTTTGAACCAGTCCATTGTCCCATGTCTGGTTCTAACTATTGTGATCTACACAATGAAAGGCTTTGGCATGATCAAAAAAATCAGAAACAGATGTCTTTCTGGAACTTTCTTGCTTTTGTGATGATCCAGCAGATGTTGGCATTTTGATCTCTGGTTACCTTGCCTTTTCTAAAGCCAGACTGAAAATCTGGAAGCTCTCAGTTCAGGTACTGTTGAGCTCTAGCTTAAATTTTGAGGATTACTTTACTAGCATGTGAGATGAGTGCAATTGTGCAGTAGTTTGAACATTTTGGGGGATTGTCGTTCTTTGGGATTGGAATGAAAACTGACCTTTTTAGTTCTGGGGCCACTGCTGAGTTTTCCAAATTAGCTGGCATATTGAGTGCAGCACTTTAATAGCAACATCTTTCAGGATTTGAAATAGCTCAGCTGCAATTCTATCACCTCCATTAACTTTGTTCCTAGTGATGCTTCCTAAGGTCCACTAGGCTTCGCACTCCAGAATGGGTGGCTCTAGGTGTCTGATCTTACCATCGTGGTTATCTGAGTTATTTAATTTAAATTTAAAGCATTCTATGTTAAATAAAATTTTTAAATGTCATTCTTCATTCAACACTAATGACATTTCAAATGTTAAACTGCTACAGGTGGCCACTGGCTACCATATTGGTCAGTTTGAAACATTTCCATCACCACAGTTTGAGTTCTGTGTACTAGGAGACTATATTATTTGATGAAAAATCTTTGTTTTATTTCCTCTATATCAACAATTGTTACATGATTAAAATGGGAAATGTTTAAATTTAGACTATGTTGATGCTTATTTTAATACATCTCACCCACTGGTTAATTTAGTTCTTTGAATGCATTGACCAAGAAACATGAATGTTGCTCATTTCCCCTCACTCACTCATGTTGAGTCACATAAATACTGCTCAGTTCACTAAATTGTCGTTAGTTGTTCTCATTTTGTTAAGAAGATTTTTGTGCAAGGAAAACTGTGTGTATGTGTTTTAGAACAAAGTTGTAGTTCTCAAGATGTACGATGTAGTTTCAAACCCTAATTATTTTTCCCAGATCTGTGTACTTAGGAAAATTATTTAAATACTCAAAGCCTGTTTTCCCCAAGGGTAAAAATAAGTATAATGTCTACCTCAAAGGGTTATAATAAATAAAAGATCTGATGGTGGCTATAAAGTGCTTGGTACAGCAGATAGGACATAGAAAGTACGAAATAAATAGTAATTTAAAAAAAATCAACAATTATAATAATAATGCAGCTATGTAAATGTTTTATAGATTGTTATTACAAGTATGTTGGAAAATACCATAACTCTATTAAATTTTAAGAGAAAAGAGATACTACAAATAAACTAACCAGAGTTTGTAATGACTTTTGTCATTAGCAGTAATACAAATATTTAAGTTTTAGAGGCATTAGCTGAGTATAGATATAATTAATAAAACATTGATTTTTAAAGTTCCTGTTATGATACCTTTTAAAGCTATATATTTTGTATGTCAAATTTTATTAGAATATTTTCTCTATTTTTAAAATTTTAATGCCAGATTTACAATCAATAAACATTTCAGCATAATTTTTTTCATCATGTCAGCAATATAAAAAAGTTGTATTTCACTATATTGATTCTTTTTGCTTGGGGCTAGTGCACTGGGACAACCCAGAGAGATGGTATAGGGAGGGAGGAGGGAGGAGGGTTCAGGATGGGGAACACATGTATACCTGTGGCAGATTCAATTTGATATTTGGCAAAACTAATACAATTATGTAAAGTTTAAAAATAAAATAAAAAGTTGTAGCTAACAAATAAAAGCACAGTTAAAAAATAGATGTAAAAAAATAGTACTAAATTATTGGTGTAAGATTCCAATAATAAAAGAATTTTTCTGAATTAAGTGCCATACATGTGCCCTCCAGTTTCCTAAGTAAGTAAACATCTTACTGAAAGTTGGTCTTGCCTCACTTGCAATTAGTAGAAATCTAAGTAAAGTTCAGGAGCTATCTTTGCTTTGAAAACGTTTGCTACGTAAGTCTTTATCTGACTAATGAATTTGTGTGTGTGTCTCTGTGTGTGTGTGTTACTTGTTTGTTTTTAATATTGCTGGAAATATATGTGCTATTCATAGATTGATCAGTTTTAGGGGAAGGTGATATCCCATTTTGGGGTTATCTATTTTAAATGATGAGTTTTGGATAAAAATATTAAAGTTAGGATGGAAATAGGAAAGCTGATGGATATTCTTCCACATGATGTCAATAAAATGGATAGATATGCTTCTTTCCAATTCTTAGCCATATAATTATATTTTCATCACCACCAATTTCCCATTTATCCCCAAAGTCCACCATCTTCTTAAATGTTTAAATACTTATGGTTTTATAGAATGCAGTCATCTCTTATGTCCATAGGGGATGAGATCCAGGACCATTCCCCCTGCCCCCAGCATTATGAAAACAAAATCTGTGGATCTAAAGTGCATTTAAACACCATACAAAATGGTGTTTACAGTGGACCTTCCTTATCTGGTGTTCCACATCTGAGGACTCAATCAACCTCTGTCATTCATAGTGATTCCAATATATTAATAGAATCTTCTATAGTATAAAAAAGATGCTTGTTTCATATTTGGATCTCGGCATTCAATAGTATTGTATCAAGTTTTATGTCTTATTAATAGTTGCATTTTTTGCTTTGTTTTTATTTATTTTTTTGTGTAACTTTATTTTTATTTTTTTTAATTTTATTTTATTTTTAAACTTTACATAATTGTATTAGTTTTGCCAAATATCAAAATGAATCCGCCACAGGTATACATGTGTTCCCCATCCTGAACCCTCCTCCCTCCTCCCTCCCCATACCATCCCTCTGGGTCGTCCCAGTGCACTAGCCCCAAGCATCCAGTATCGTGCATCGAACCTGGACTGGCAACTCATTTCTTACATGATATTTTACATGTTTCAATGTCATTCTCCCAAATCTTCCCACCCTCTCCCTCTCCCACAGAGTCCATAAGACTGTTCTATACATCAGTGTCTCTTTTGCTGTCTCGTACACCGGGTTATTGTTACCATCTTTCTAAATTCCATATATATGCGTTAGTATACTGTATTGATGTTTTTCCTTCTGGCTTACTTCACTCTGTATAATAGGCTCCAGTTTCATCCACCTCATTAGAACTGATTCAAATGTATTCTTTTTAATGGCTGAGTAATACTCCATCGTGTATATGTACCACTGCTTTCTTATCCATTCATCTGCTGATGGACATCTAGGTTGCTTCCATGTCCTGGCTATTATAAACAGTGCTGCGATGAACAATGGGGTACACATGTCTCTTTTCCTTCTGGTTTCCTCAGTGTGAATGCCCAGCAGTGGGATTGCTGGATCATAAGGCAGTTCTATTTCCAGTTTTTTAAGGAATCTCCACACTGTTCTCCATAGTGGCTGTACTAGTTTGCA
>NW_011494840.1:4438505-4444793 GCF_000754665.1 Bison bison bison | reverse complement strand
TTTCTCCACACCCTCTCCAGCATTTATTATTTGTAGACTTTTGGATCGCAGCCATTCTGACTGGTGTGAAATGGTACCTCATAGTGGTTTTGATTTGCATTTCTCTGATAATGAGTGATGTTGAGCATCTTTTCATGTGTTTGTTAGCCATCTGTATGTCTTCTTTGGAGAAATGTCTATTTAGTTCTTTGGCCCATTTTTTTGATTGGGTCGTTTATTTTTCTGGAGTTGAGCTGTAGGAGTTGCTTGTATATTTTTGAGATTAGTTGTTTGTCCGTTGCTTCATTTGCTATTATTTTCTCCCATTCTGAAGGCTGTCTTTTCACCTTGCTAATAGTTTCCTTTGATGTGCAGAAGCTTTTAAGGTTAATTAGGTTAAGGTTAATTAAGGTTAATTAGGTCCCATTTGTTTATTTTTGATTTTAACAAGTGGTGCTGGGAAATCTGGTCAACCACTTGTAAAAGAATGAAACTAGAACACTTTCTAACACCATACACAAAAATAAACTCAAAATGGATTAAAGATCTAAACGTAAGACCAGAAACTATAAAACTCCTAGAGGAGAACATAGGCAAAACACTCTCTGACATACATCACAGCAGGATCCTCTATGACCCACCTCCCAGAATATTGGAAATAAAATCAAAAATAAACAAATGGGACCTAATTAACCTTAAAAGCTTTTGCTTTGTTTTTAAATTAGAGTATAATTGCTTTACAATATTGTGTTGTTTTCCACCACACATCAACATGAACCAGCCATAGCTACACATATCCTATCCCTCTTGAACACCCCTCCTCTTCACTCTCATCCAACCCCTCTAGATTGTCACAGAGCACTGGCTACAGATCCCCTTCCTCATACAGCAAATTCCCACTGGCTATCTATTTTAAATGATATGTTTTGGATAAAAATAATACAGTTAGGAGAGGAATGGGAAAACTTTTGCATTAGAATAGACTACTTTATGTATCCAGTTTTCAGCAGCTTACACCAATAAAAGTTATTATTTGTTTCATGCTACATAGTCATTTCAGTGTAGTGGGGTCTACTTCATGAAATCATGTAGAACCAGACAATATTGTTTACCAAGTAGACTGAATTATTGAGGTAAAAGATATTTATCTAACACACATTTCTATGCTCAAAGCATACCCTGTATCTGTCACATGGTAGACATTCAATGATTATTTGCTGGAAGGATAGATGAGATATTTGTTTAAAGTTGAATATGGTAATAGAAACAGTTAAAAATGTAAAAAATCTTATGAGAATGGGAAAGATCAAGGAGGGCTGAATATTTTGCTAAGAGATAAAAGCAGAAAAAAGGTAAGATTTAAACATTTACATGTAAAAACAAATCCTTGACAGATTATCAATATTTAAAATCATAAAGGAGATGTTAAATAAATAATATGATTCTTAAAGTAATGAAAATATATGATTATTTTATATCAAATATAAGTAATGACACATACATAGATTGCACCTCAAACAAAAATAAAATATAAAGATATTCAGAATGCATGAAATGTGATGTGTGGAGAAAACTTTAATAACTTTAACTCTAGTATAATAAGGATTTTTAAAATCTAAAATGCATATAGAAAATTATTACAGTAGAATAATGACTGCTATAAAAGTATCCATTTAAGAAATACCTATGTGCCTACCATGTGCTTAGCAATGATTACTTCCTCTTATGACACTATCTAAAGGACCTTGATAAAAGAATGAACCATATGACAAAAATAAATGCACTTTAAAAACAAAATACAGATATAGTTCTCAATGCATGCATGTTTATAATCAAATTTTAATAAATAACAAACCTTAATCTGTTGAAGTAATCCTTAATGAGAAAATAAAAAATGATTTAATCAGCATTTCCTTTAGATTATAAATTGTTTGAAATATAACTTTGTTTGTAGCCTTAGAAGGTTAAAAAAAAATAGCTGTTATTGCTAGAAAAGGTTATAATCCAATGGGAAATATATCAAGAAAAAAATTGAAATATCCAAAAACTCAGATCAAGAATGTACTTAGTTTCTCAGGAGAAATTATGTGGTAATCAGACATGACTTAGCCACTGAACAACAAAATACCTTTAAGAATTTTATATAAAGTTAGCATATCCAGGGACTTCCCTAGCAATCCAGTGGTTCAAATTTCATTTACCATGCAGTTGTTGTTTTTCAGTCACTAAGTCATGTTTGACTCTTTGTGACCCCATGGATTGCAGCACACCAAGCTTCCCTGTCCTTCACTGTCTCCTGAAGCTTGTTCAAATTTATGGCCATTGATTTGGTGATGCTATCTAGCCATCTCATCCTATGCCACCCCTTCTCCTTTTCCTTTCAGTTTTTCCCAGTATCAGGGTCTTTTCCAATAAGTTGGTTCTTCACATCAGGTGGCCAAAATATTGGAGCTTCAGCTTCAGCATCAGTCCTTCCAATGAATATTCATCCAATGCAAGTGGTGCTATTTTGACTCCTGATAGGACAACTTAGATTCCACATGTCTCAAGGCCATAAAAACAAAACATAGGCAACAGAAACAATATTATAACAAATTCAATAAAGACTTTAAAGGTGGTCCACATCAAAATTTAAAAATAATAATAAATAAAATGGCATATCCAATTAACAAGTCTCTTCTGATGTTTGCGCACTTGTCTCTAAGATTTTTATCATTTCTGAATGCTAAGTCTTTTGATTATAAATTAGCATTGAATTTGCTATGTTTTTAGGTCAAAATCAGGACAATATTTATCTTAATAGTAAAAACAGTCAGAATATAATACAGCTCATGAATAAATACACCATGCTCTAATGCTGCCATATCATCATCCTTTTGAATCTCAGATAAATAAAAATACACAGGAATCTAGATACATTGGATATATCATTTTTGAATACTGGATAAGAATCTCACACCTGTGCCAATGAGTTCCTCTTCTTCCATGTCATGTACAGAGATCTCTTAGGCCCCATCATTTAATTATGTCTGTGCATCCTTAGTTGATTGAAAAAGACTCCTCTGTGAATCCACAAATGTTCCCTGAAGTATAAAATTACACTATAAATGCTATTATTATGTAATAACAATAGTTGTTTTGACTTCTAAATGGCTAAAATGCAGTCATTTTACAAATCAGTTACAAATCCTTTTAAGATCATCATTCACTGAACAATTTTGAATTCAGCAACCAACACTAGCCTATCACTGCATTATTTCTTCAAATTGTGATGTTTTATTATACAAAATGGAAACAATGTGAATTATTACTAAAATGGGATTACTTGCACTATGAAACCTGCTATTGGTTATAATGAGCACTATACAAGGAAAACTAAAGCTGTAACTTAGAAAGCATAATTATTCAGTACAGAATTTGAGCCACTGACTGCTCTCAGTAAAGAAGCTTCTCTTATTTCCTTTGTCTTCTTGATTGAATTCTGTTGCAAAACAAATGCAATATTAAGGTCAAAGGTGATTAAAGAGATTGAGCTATCTATAAGAGTACGGACAAAAGCCCAAATAAGAAGTCAGTTAGACTTTTTTCAATTTCCATCAAATGGTTTATCATTTTTAATTTATCAATTCAACCCCATGAAAGTGGGAGTGAAAGTCGCTCAGTCTTGTCTGATTATTTGTGAACACATGGACTATACAGTCCATGGAATTCTCTAGGCCAGAATGCAAAAGTAGGTAGCTGTTCCCTTCTCCAGGCAATCTTCCCAATCCAGGGATAAAACCCAGGTCTTCTACGTTGCAGGTGGGTTTTTTACCAACTAAGCCACCAGGGAAACCCAAGAATACTGGAATGAGTAGTGTATCCCTTCTCCAGTAAATTTTCCTGACCCAGGAATCATACGGGGGTCTCCTGCATTGCAGGTGGATTCTTTACCAACTGAGCTACCAAGGAAGCCCAATTCAACAAAGAACAAAACAAAGATTGCTGTAAAATGTAACATTTCTATAGAAAAAATGTAATTTGGTTATTATGAGTCTAAACAGATAAGTAGCAATGACTTCTTTATATTAACAGTGTCATCTTTTATTGAACCAATTAATTTCAAAATTTTTGATAATACAAGTTCTCTGCAGAACACCATTAGTCAACTTAAGTAGAAGAAAACATACACAACTCTGGTATACAATCCTGAATAAAACATTGTACACATATAACAGAAGCTCAGATATGCGAACAAAAAATGCAATATAATATACAATATATAGAATAGCTTAAAAAAAAAAAAGATTATGATTTGTCACAGAGTGAATTCTTAATTTTCATTAGGGGATTTGGTGGAATACTCACAAAAAAGTTTACTTTGAATTGGAGCTTGAATGAAACAATTGGCTAGAACTTTTGTTTCTGGTATTGATTCACTTTAAGCACCAGAATTGCCTCCATTGCAAAGAACCAACAAAAAGTCTTGATTTGTTGTTGTGGATAAGAGCAGGAAACATGTCTTAAAGTTATTAGTGAACTGGAAGAAATAAGGTGGTTCTCTGATCAAAAGTAAGGAAAGGGAACTAGTTAGACATAAAAAGAGCAAGAAGTAGGGATTTAGTATTAAAGGTATTTGTCCATTTTGTTTAACTTCAACTTTTGCTTTTCATTGCCTCACAATACCTAAGAACTCTAAAAAAATTAGCAAATGAAAACCTCCATTAAACAGATTAGGGAGACCATCAGGGGGAACTGCCACTCCCTGTGATAACAGTAGAGCCAATAGGAAGGAGAAAGACTCCTCTTCTTTCCTGGCAGCGGTTCAGCTGATATAAGGCTGTGGCTTTTTGCTTCCTCCAGCCCTCCCAGATTCCTTTCCCAACTATAAAAGTCTTCTCCTTCCCTTGCCATCCAGGAACTTGCAGATGGCTCCATGGTTGCAGACCCCTAATTGCCAATCATGAATAAACTCATCTTTGTTGAGAATCTCTGAAATCTATTTGTTTTAGGTCATCATTGTGGTTGTCCATACATGAACCAGAGAAAAGTTCCAAAGGCTCTGGGGTTTGTGAGTCACAGGTGTGGTACCCAAAATTGAGTCCCTTGTCCCTTTTCTTCTACTGACTTTGGAGTTTGAAGATATGCCTTTGTCCTGGACCCTAGTTCATATGCTAATGTTTCTGAGGCTCTTCAGGCTTTATTCAAGATCTGTTTCAGGGTTTCTTCTTGTTGGCTAAAGCTTGTTCTGCCTATGAGCACTCATTTGGCTCCTTGACCTGATTTTGAAATTGGATTGTTTTCAAAAAAATTCATTGAAGATGCCTTTGGCCATCCTTTTAGGAACAGGGACTGCTTTACTGAAGTTGTGCCAATGCTTCAGACTTCAGTCTACTCATTTAGAAATAGGCTTAAAAAACTCTGGCCTGGCTCCTTTGGGATCAAGCTGTTTCCTTAGAACTGGTAGTATTAGCTTGCAAGCCATATGAATTGAGTTGTCTGTGCTGAGGAAAGGAATCCCAGTTATCTAAATATTTGGAGGGTTCCCACGAAAGGGACTCAGGCCAATTTTATATTTAAAAACCTGTTTGATTTAAGTCAACACAAAAGAATGCATAGCAGCACTGTTTATAATAGCCAGGACAGGGAACCAACCTAGATGTCCATCAGCAGATGAATGGATAAGAAAGCTATGGCACATATACACAATGAAGTATTACTCAGCCATTAAAAAGAATACATTTGAATCAGTTCTAATGAGGTGGATGAAACTGAAGCCTGTTATACAGAGTGAAGTAAGCCAGAAAGAAAAACACCAATACAGTATACTAACGCATATATATGGAATTTAGAAAGATGGTAACAATAACCCTGTATACAAGACAGCAAAAGAGACACTGATGTATAGAACAGTCTTATGGACTCTGTGGGAGAGGGAGAGGGTGGGAAGATTTGGGAGAATGACTTTGAAACATGTATAATATCATGTATGAAAAGAGTTGCCAGTCCATGTTCGATGCACGATACTGGATGCTAGGGGCTGGTGCACTGGGACAACCCAGAGGGATGGTATGGGGAGGGAGGAGGGAGGAGGGTTCAGGATGGGGAATACGTGTATACCTGTGGTGGATTCATTTCAATATTTGGCAAAACCAATACAATATTGTAAAGTTTAAAAATAAAATAAAATTTAAAAATAAAAGGAAAACTTAAAAAAAAAAAAGACAGTAATGAATAAGAAAATAAGCTTTCACAAGACACCAAATCTCCTGGTACCCCGATCTTGGACTTCCAAGGCTCCAGAACCATGAAAAATAAATTCCTATTATT
>NW_011494840.1:4432983-4438405 GCF_000754665.1 Bison bison bison | reverse complement strand
AAAAAAAAAAAAAGAATGCAAAGCTCAAAGCATTTCTGAAAATAAAGACTGATAGAAGATCCTCCTCATCTCAACGTGCAAGCATTCATGTTGAGCAAAATGTACTCTCCACCTCCCATCACCCAAAAACAATAAAAACTGACTTAACTGAGCTTTTTTTTTTAATTGGAGTACAATTGCTTTAAAATGTTGTCCTAGTTTCTGCAGTACAGCATCATGAATCATCCATAAGTACACACACACCCCCTACCTCATCAGACTCCCTCCCTCCCCCACCATCCAACACCTCTAGGTCATCACAGAGCATCAAGCTGAGCTCTCTGTTCCATACAGTGGGTTCCTACTGCTTCTACTTTACACAGGGCAGTGTATATATACCAATGCTACTCTCTCAGTTTGTCTCTCCCTCTCCTTTCTGCTCTGTGTCCACCAATGTGTTCTCTACATCTGCATCTCTGTTCCTGCCCTGAAAATCAATTCAAAAGTGACTTTCTTGAACCTTGATGCTGACAGGAAAAGTAAAAACAAACAAACAAACAAAAACAGTATTGTGAATGCATTTTCTTACTTTAAATATACATATATATATTTTTTAATGATTAGCTATTAAGCATTTTAAAACTCTTTTTCCTGGGACTGGTTTTGCTTTTTGATTAGACTATGAAAAGGCAAAGGAATAGCTAGAGCACAGCTGGCCTGAGGCTAGTGCCATTGTGAGAGCAAAAACTATTGTCAAGTGTCTGAAAACTATTCTCCATCTTTGCTAATTACGCAGATACTCAGGGACACTAGAATAAAATTGAGGTAGTCATCAAACTGTTTGAACAAGTAAGGGAAATGAGGAGTATGGAGTGGATTCTGCTGCAACATTTATTTCACAGATGTTGATTTTTCTTGAATAAATATTATATGTTTGGCCCTGCATCATTGCCACCAGTTAATGATGAATAATAACACAATGAGAAAATAGTGCAATATGCATGTTTCAACCGGAGAAGGCAATGGCACCCCACTCCAGTACTCTTGCCTGGAAAATCCGATGGACGGAGGAACCTGTTGGGCTGCAGTCCATGGGGTCGCTAAGAGTTGGACACGACTGAGCGACATCACTTTCACTTTTCAATTTCATGCATTGGAGAAGGACATGGCAACCCACTCCAGTGTTCTTGCCTGGAGAATCCAAGGGACGGGAAGCCTGGTGGGCTTCCGTCTATGGGATCGCACAGAGTCGGACACAACTGAAGCAGCTTAGCAGCAGCAGCAGCAGCACGTTTCAACTTTCAATGTCTGTAAGCCCAACAATAAATATTTATTAATCACTTTTTCTTTATTTATTTTTTACTTATACTTTACTTTTTATATTTATAATTTGCTATCCAAAGACTTGCAAATCTCTAAAGAAATTACTTACAATTAATGTTAACAGATTATGTGGACAATAAACAAAAATGGTTTCAGGTCAATATTAACTCCTTGTACAATTTGGATAGAGATAATTAAGCCATACAATGTTACACAATTGTTATTCTTGAGCAACAAAGTTAATGCCAAATCTCCTGATATTTAATGCTTAAAGAAAACTTTCAACTCAAGACCTATGTGATAAAAAGAAAAATTTTCAGTTCAGTGTCTTTGCTTGAACACAGTATTTCTGTTTTCAGAACTCAAACTCCTTGCCCCCTTGTCATTGCAAATGTTCTCCTTCATGGGCTCGTTCTACCTGCATCAAGACATGCCTGCTCTTTCTCTAGATTTAAGGCCTTGCTATAATTTTTTTCTCTATATTTCCAAAAGGGTCTGTCACAAGAATCTACATTTTTAATTACCTAAAACTTAATCCTATTCTTACCTTTATCCAAATATATTTTTCTTTAATATTAATATATCTTAGTGTCAAAACCTTCTTGCAAGCAACCTTATTAGAATGCATATATTCCCTTTCTTCCCCCATGCTATCACATTAAACCAAGCACCAATACTGTTTGTTGCTGCTGCTGCTAAGTCACTTCAGTCGTGTCCGACTCTGTGCGACCCCATAGATGGCAGCCCACCAGGCTCCCCTGTCCTTGGGATTCTCCAGGCAAGAACACTGGAGTGGGTTGCCATTTCCTTCTCCAATGCATTTAAGTGAAAAGTGAAAGTGAAGTCGTTCAGTCATGTCCGACTTTTTGCGACCCCATGGACTGCAGCCTACCAGGCTCCTCCATCCATGGGATTTTCCAGGCAAGAGTACCAGAGTGGGGTGTCATTGCCTTCTCTGCCAATACTGTTTACTTGGCTGTAATTATATTTTAAATAAGCATAATATTTCTTTTTCCTATTAGCCAGAACTCTATTTCTAAACATCATCTTTCCTTGCTTGCATTCTTTGATGACTCATACAGTTCCTCCAGTAGCTACTAAGATGATCTAGGGAAAATACTTGCCAGTAGCTTCCCTGTCTAAAATTCTCTAATGGACCACAGCACTTATTGCATACAGCCACTTTACATGGTATGCAATATCAACCAGGCTGCAGTGGAAATAAATCGTCATCCCTAATATTCTCCCACTCCCTTCAATCCATGACAAAGTCAAATTATTCTTAAATACTATGCAGTTTTTACATCACACCTTGATTCTGCTTTTCCCCTCATTTATGTCTCTCCCTCTGCTCTCCCACATCTCCTTTGCCTTCATCAAGGGAAACTATTTCATCCTATAGGTCTCTCTACAGGTAATTACTTCTACAAGAATCAATTTATAATTTTCTAGGAAGGTGAGCACCACTCTAGTGCCAAATGCATTTCTCTTCCATTGCCCTTAACTTCATAAATCTATAATATTTACTTGTCTATCTCACCAATTAGACTGTGATCTATTATGAATGGTATTTAACTCATTTTCTCCTTTATGCCTTTAGATATTTCAGTCCATTTCATTTTTTTTTAATTTAACAACTTGATTTAAAGCAAATGGAGTACAATAAGCTGCATATATTTAAAGTATGCAGATTTATCAGAATTAATCATCATTATAACATCACCAATACCACAATCAGACAACAACCCCCAAAGTATTTTTGTATCACTTTACAGTCCATCTCTCTCTCTTCTTTCTTCCTCACAGGAAAGACATTAAAGAAACATATTTTAAATGAATCCACCAGTGAAACCCTTGTGTACTTATCTCAGTAGGACTAAATTTCTGTATTTGGGTTTATTACTTATCTGGGATGTGGTATATAGCTTGTAAAATATATTCTACTCACATACATATTATTTTACATAGAACATTTCTAAAAGTAGCATATCTTGCTGTTACTCATTCTGTTCATTTTAATAATGTATGTGGTTTAAACAAACTATGACTACCTGAAATAGCATAAATACATTATCATTCCAAGCTTTATTTGTAAGCATTGAGACCTTAATCCAATTTTGACTTTGAGCTTTTTCTTTAATGTAACTTATCCTTTTTTTAATTTTATTTAATTTTTAAACTTTACATAATTGTATTAGTTTTGCCAAATATCAAAATGAATCCACCACAGGTATATATGTAACTTATCAATCAATCTGTCTACACCTATCCTTCTTACTCTTCACAATCATGAGGGTTTGGAGATCTTTGAGATTCTGTTTATCTATTGTAAAAGGAAATCTAATGAATCCATAAAACCATAGGACAAAGATCAGACAAATTCCATAAACAAGATGGTATAAGACAGCTGCACATGATCATATAAATGATTAGTGCCATCGGGAGGAACGTGGCCATGAATTATTCAGCAGCTAGTAGACACACTAATAAAGATAGCATTGCTGTTCATGGGAATGTAGATTGATGCAGCCACTGTGGAAAACAGTATGGAGTTTCCTCAACAGCTAAAAATACAGCTATATGATCCAGAAATCTCACTCCTATGCATATATCTGGACAAAACTTTAATTCGAAAACATACATGCACCTCTATGTTCATAGCAGCACTGTTTATAATAGTTAAGACTTGGAAACAACCTAAATGTCCACTGATGGGTAAATGAGTAAAGAAGATGTAGTGCATATACGCAATACCATAAAGAAGTAATGTAATAATGTTATTTTCAGGAGCATGGATGGACCTAGCATTTACCGTACTAAGCTAAGTAAGTCAAAAAGAGAAAGACAAACACCACATGATATTACTTACATGTGGAATCTAAAATATGACACAAATGAACTTATCTATGAAGCAGAAACAAACTCACAGACATAGAGAAAACTCTAGTGGTCACCAAGGGAGGGAATAGGATCATGATGGGCTGAGAATTTGACATTAGCATGCAAATTAGTATGTATAGGATGGATAAAGAACAAGGTGCCACTGTATAGTACAAGGAATGATATTCAATATTGTGTAATGAACTAAAATAGAAAAGAAAATGGAAAAGAATGTTTGTATATATATATGTATATAAATACATATGATTCACTTCACTGTACAGTAGAAATTAATACAGTATAACACTATTACAGTGCTACTAATTAAACTGCAGATTTTATTGAAGATTCAGTTTTTCTGTGCTGTAATTTTATCTGTTCAAGAATCCGATCCAGAATCTCATGTGTTATTGAATTGTCATGTCTCTACACTTCCCTTTAAACTGTGACAGTCCTTCTGTCCTTTCTTGTCAATCACCCTGCACACTTTGGAGGAGCAGAGGTCAGTTATTTTGTAAGATGTATCTCTAGTTGGATTTGTCTAGTATTTGTTCATGATCAGCCTCAGGTTATGCATTTTTGCCCAGGATACCAAAGAGGTGAGCCTTCCTAGTGTAGCTGTCACAAGGGTCTTGTGTCTGAGGTGTCTTTGATGTGACCCTTGGTTACTCATCAAGGCACTGTCTGCCAACCTTGCTATCATTTTCCCTTTGGTGATTTAAAGATATCTCTCATATGATATATTTTGAACTTATGGAAGATTTCATCCTCCTCCAACTTGTATTTGATAATTTTATAATCCTTTAGTAACTTTTACTTGCAACAGTTATGAATGGATGATCTAAACGTGATTTTCTACTTTCCCCTTTCTTGACCTTATAGAATTCTTCTATAAGGGAGAGCTGATTTTTCTCCCCAGTTTATTAATCTACTTATATTAGTATGAGTAATAGATATTGATTGTATTCTGTAGGCTGTTCAGTTCAGTCGCTCAGTCCTGTCCGACTCTTTGCGACCCCATGAATTGCAGCACGTCAGGCCTCCCTGTCCATCACCAGCTCCTGGAGTTCACCCAAACTCATGTCCATCGAGTCAGTGATGCCATCCAGCCATCTCATCCTCTGTCATCCCTTTCTCCTCCTGCCCCCAATCCCTCCCAGTATCAGAGTCTTTTCCAATGAGTCAACTCTTCGCATGAGGTGGCCAAAGTACTGGAGTTTCAGCTTTAGCATCATTCCTT
>NW_011494840.1:4430436-4432883 GCF_000754665.1 Bison bison bison | reverse complement strand
CATCATTCCTTCCAAAGAAATCCCAGGGCTGATCTCCTTCAGAATGGACTGGTTGGATCTCCTTGCAGTCCAAGGGACTCTCAAGAGTCTTCTCCACCACAGTTCAAAAGCATCAATTCTTTGGCGCTCAACCTTCTTCACAGTCCAACTCTCACATCCATACATGACCACAGGAAAAACCATAGACTTGACTAGACGATTCTATTATTTAATCTGTTGCTAAATCTCTTCCTGCTTCAGCAACTGGGATGACTTTCAGGTTGCCTATTGTGTTCTTTCTACATGCCTCCAACTATGTTTTAAGGCTTCCCTACTTTTCAGTGTCACAAGATGTTCCTGGCTCACCGTGCATTTTTTCCTGGCTCAGCCCTGGAGTCAATCAATTCTCAAAAGAGTCGTGGTTCCTTTCATTGGAAAAATGGCATTTAAAAGCCACATTTTCCGGGATCTTTACATATTCTATTTTCATTCCTATTCTGGTGTAATGGCTAGAGGTAGGAAATATTATATATGTACAGATAGCAACTCATACATAAGAATTTAATATATATTTGTATTTGTGTTTGTTTTGTTAAGTTAATGCTGGACTTACAAAATGTGTTGGAAAGTGTTCATTCTTCTTTCATTTGGAAAAAAATTAGGTTGAATTGATATTGTATTATTCTTAAATGGTTGCTGCTGCTAAGTTGCTTCAGTCGTGTCTGACTCTGTGCGACCCCAGAGACGGCAGCCCACCAGGCTCCCCCATCCCTGGGATTCTCCAGGCAACAACACTGGAGTGGGTTGCCATTTCCGAACAGCGCAATACCAATGGAGTTTTGTTTGAGTGAAGTTCTTAACTAAGATTAAATTTATATCATTGGCATAGCACATACATCTTCTAGATAAGATGTGGAAGGAAGAACAATAACAAAAAATGTTTCTAAGCTATCTGTTTCAATTTTAGGAAGCAACTTTAGAAATTGAGCACAACAAACTCAGCTTACATTTCACATTTTGTTTTTTGAAATGTTTAAATTTCACTGAGCAAAAGTTAGTTTCATAATCATGTCTAACTTCAATGACCTTTATGAAAGTTAATATTTCATCTGGATGCATTATACAGATGTAAGTGTTTCATGATTAAATAAGAAAGAGTGAATGATATTGATTAGATAACTAGAGTTTCTACTCTCAGTAATAATAGCAATTGTCTAAACAAAGTAGACTGTCATTACTAACTAAGAGGCCCTGAAATATTGAGAGAGCTAATTCTTAGGTAGGCTGATAAGGAGTCTGTGGCCTTGAAGAGGAGAAGGGAAGAACTTTTTCTATATCCCTTCATCTTAGTCACAGCTCTGTACTAATGATTATATAACACCAATATATCTTGCTTGAGGACATGTTTCTCCTTCTTAAGAATCTTATGACTAATCCTGTTATCTTAAGATGTATGTTGTGGGAGTGGATCTGGTAAGACCTTTGCAATCTAGAGACATTCTTCTCATCTATTGTTAGTAACCAATTGAAGAAATATATTCCCTTGCTAAGAGTAGAAAGGGAGCATTCTCTGCCCCCTTCTGATGTCTGTGTCAGAAGTTCTCTCTATCCCTTTGTCACTGTAATAAAATTTTGCTGCACAAAGCTCTCAGTGACTCAAGCTGTGTCTTTGGTCCTGAAGTGAAATTCTCTACTTCAGAGATTGCAAATCTGATGCCTTTCACTGTAAGCTATCAATATCAGTGGATTCTTGATGAGATGTTCAATAAATATTTAAAAATAATAAACTGTAGCATGAACATAAGATAAAAGTGGCTTTATGAATCAAAATTGTATTGAGACATTTATGAAAATGGATGAGGAATTTCAGGAAGAAAATCTAACCTAAGAAAACATAGCTCATAGAGTGTTTTGTGTAAATAACCAAACCAGTAACCCTGAAGAACAGGGTAAAAATTAATTTCTAATTCACATTTGATTGGTTTCAAGGAGAGACCTCTCATAGAAGAATGTTAGTTAAGAGGCAAATGATAATCCATGTAATAAACAATGGATACACACTTTATTTTTTTTTCCTGTTTTTTTTAATTTTATTATTTTTTTAAATTTTATTTTATTTTTAAACTTTACAATACTGTATTAGTTTTGCCAAATATCGAAATGAATCTGCCACAGGTATACCCGCGTTCCCCATCCTGAACCCTCCTCCCTCCTCCCTTCTCTACCCTCCCTCTGGGTCGTCCCAGTGCACCAGCCCCAAGCATCCAGTACCGTGCATCGAACCTGGACTGGTGACTCGTTTCATACATGATATTATACATGTTTCAATGCTATTCTCCCAAATCTCCCCACTTGCTAATAGTTTCCTTTGATGTGCAGAAGCTTTTAATTTTAATTAGGTCCCATTTGTTTATTTTTGCTTTTATTTCCAATATTCTGGGAGGTGGGTCATAGAGGATCCTGCCTGT
>NW_011494840.1:4413993-4430336 GCF_000754665.1 Bison bison bison | reverse complement strand
GAGTGATGTTGATCATCTTTTCATGTGTTTGTTAGCCATCTGTATGTCTTCTTTGGAGAAATGTCTATTTAGTTCTTTGGCCCATTTTTTGATTGGGTCATTTATTTTTCTGGAGTTGAGCTGTAGGAGTTGCTTGTATATTTTTGAGATTAGTTGTTTGTCCGTTGCTTCATTTGCTACTATTTTCTCCCATTCTGAAGGCTGCCTTTTCACCTTGCTAATAGTTTCCTTTGTTGTGCAGAAGCTTTTAAGTTTAATTAGGTCTCATTTGTTTATTTTTGCTTTTATTTCCAATATTCTGGGAGGTGGGTCATAGAGGATCCTGCTCTTTAAAAATACTTATACTGTTGAAATTGCAGACTGGAAATCTCTCTTTATGCTCAGTGCACTGAAATATATCATGATGTATAATATATCATAAGCACTCAGTGGGCTCCTTCAGCACTTTAATCTTTTATTATTGTTATTATTTATTTTTTATTATTTTCATAACTTCCTTTGTTTATTTTATCTACAGACTATATTATTTCAATATTTTACCTTCCAGCAGATTTGCTAATTTATTGCTTCTCTAGTATTTTCAATTTTGCAATTCTTTTTTTCCTTTTAGTAGATGGATTCCAATTTTACCAACAAACTCATTTTTTTCCTATCATATTTTTCTACAATGTTATATCTACTTTTACGATTATTTATATCTATGAATACTATTGTTTAGTTTCTAAGTCATGTATGACTCTTTTGCGACCTCATGGATTGTAGCTCACCAGGTTCCTCTGTCCATAGGACTTCCCAGGCAAGAATACTGAAGTGGGTTGCATTTCCTCATTTCCTTCTCCAATCCATGTGTGTGTGTATATATATATAGGCTATTTTTATATATTTATGCTTTATTTTCCAATACATCATACTTTTGTTAATGGGTATAATTATGCCTCTTATATTTGAGTATATTAACTGTATCTCACAAATACATTTCATTGTCTCTTACTCTATTTCTATTTTTGTAAGATTGTTTGAATGTTCATTTTTTTCTTGAATAGCTGTCATATTTAAGAGTAAGTCTTAATTTGCTTGTCTAAGGTTGTTCAAGTGTCTAATATTAAGATGATCTAGTGGGGGGGGGAAGCTTTTTTTTTTTTTAATTTCTCAAACACTAAGATTGGTAGATTGGTAGTGCATGTCTCTAAGACTTGCCAGTTTTTCCAGAAGGAATTATTTTATTAAGTGGGGTTTTAGTAAAGGAGTTTTATTAAGAGGGGTTTGGGGCTTACAGCTAGCAATCTAAAGCTAATTAGGAAAGACTGTTGGGTTTATACCATTCACTTTACAAATTCATCATTTTTTTAATTTCCCTCTTTCAGCCAAACATGTTTATCTAGATGTTCAGAATGTCTGTTGTTCAAGCTCAACTGACAATAAAACTTCAGTCTTCTGTGTAAAGTAAGGGATCACTAGGTGTTTATGTTGGAAATAATGCAATTTTATTTCAAATATAATTTAAATTATTCTTCCACAAATTATCTTCTTTTTATCCCTATTAAGTGACACACTTTCAAAGGTACCATTGCCTAAATTTCTTAAGACATTCTTGAATTTTGTGGCACAATTTTACATATTTGGCTCTCTATGCCACAGGTTCTTATTAGAAAGAAGAAGGAGGAGGAGAAAGAAGAGGAACTTTAATCTAGATCAGTTTTTATCTGAAGAGCATTGTAAACAATCTGACATTTCTCATCTGCTGTGGTCATCAGTAAATTTTATTGTCTTTATCCCTTTATACAGCTATTATCTTGTAATGGTAGGATTTAAAAGTAGAGAGGGGATAAACATGCTGTTTTAGCTACTAGCTTTACAGGAATTATGAATAGGATGTGATGTTTTTCTTAGTAATTTTTCCTTCTATGTCAACCATCAATGAAGGCAAGCTGGGTTTACGGCTACAGAAACGTGATAAAAATGGTGACAATAATCAAATTTGTCTTTATAAACTCCCATGCAGCATTTCTTAATAGTTTAAATAATTAATTGTAGGAAATGCTTTACATTTCCAAATTCTAGTTTTTCCATATGTGTAGATTAAGTATATTCTATTAAGTTAGATTTATAATAATGTGTATCAGTACAATTATCATTTCTATTTTCTAATGATATTGATGTAATTTCTAAGATTTTTAAAGGTAAAGGAAGAAAGTTTAAAAAAAGAACATAAATAATAGATGCAGGTGCTATGGGAGTTTGAGAAGGAATGTCTGTGGTTGCTTCCTTTAAGCCTTTTTGTCTATTGTGGCAAAGCTATGATCCATCTTCTAGGGAAACATAGCAAAATCTGGGAATAGAAAGGGTTATTTCCTGACTCCTTACTAATGCTCTTGAAGGTGAGACCCTTGCAGAATTTCCCAACACTACATTCATGTGACAATAGTGAAATTATACAGGCGAGCACAGAGCAAGAGGGTGAAGAACTGGAAACAAACCTGTCTAGCCTCTAGCCCTAGAGTTGGATGAGGGAAGAGATAAATCAGCATGTGACCCTCAAAATTGTGGATGCTTTAGTAACAACTGAGAGTTTACAGATCTCAAAGTATCCTCAACTGCATGGATTCTCCCCTGTAGCCCATATGGGGCCACAGTAATCTTAGCAGATAGTGTCATGGGTATAAAAGAGTTACCTAGAATCAAACATGTCAGATCCTGATAGATGGGCATCACCAAGTACTAGACATTCTCCCTGATGCCATGGCAGAATATAGAGGTCCAGAAATAAACTCAATCCTCAAAAGGAAGAACAGCTGTGTAAATATCTTGAGACAGCTAAGTAGAAACTAATATGGGTCAAGAAAATAATAAACCAAGCTTGTTTATCTTGAACTGACTACATTCAATTGTTTTAGATTTTACAAAAAGTGAGGGAAATATCGACATTAAATCAAAAAATAAAGTTGTATGTTCTTTCTTAACTGGAGTTTTGTTTTGTTTTGTTTTTTTAAAGAAAACCCTACTTACTACATCTCATACCCAGATAGCTGAATGTGCTGGGAAGATTATAAGATGAACACAACATAAAAAAAAATGTGGTTTAACAAGAGGTTATTAAAAAAAAAAAAAAAAACTGCAAATAAGTACAAGGCAGAAATGTGGTTATCAGGTTGTGATGTTTAGTTATGTGTATCAACTCAGAGAGTATCTTGGATGAGATTAACACCTAAATGGGTAAACTCTGAGGAAAGCAGATTGTCCTCCATAGTATGAGTGGAACTCATCTAATCAGTCAAAGGCCTGAATAGAACAAGAAGACTGGCCTCCCTGTGCAAAAATAAATTCTCCAGCAAACTCAAATGACCTCTGACTGGAAATGAAAGTCAGATTTCCTGAATCTCTTCTTGTGGGCTTTTGTACTAAAACAGCAGCATCCGTTCTCCAGAATATTGAGTCTGAAAGATTCCTGATACATTGCAGACTTTCTGGACTGACACTACAGATTTTGGAGAGTATATCTATATAGATATATAGGTATCTATCTATCTATCTACATATATACACATATATTTACATACTCATATAGGTACAAACATACATACATCTATCTACAGATGTATATTATATATATATATATACATGTGTGTGTGTGTGCACTTAGTCATTAAGTGGTGTCTGACTCTTAGAAATCCCATGGACTGTAACCCACCAGGCTCCTCTGTCCATAGGATTCTCAGGCAAAAATACTGGAGCAGGTTGTCATTTCCTCCTCCAGGCTATCTTCCTGACCCAGGGATCAAACCTGCATCTCTTGTATCTCCTGCATTGGCAAGCAGGTTCTTTACCACTGGGTCATATGCTCCCATGTGGTTCAGGGTAAAGAACCCACCCACCAATGCAGGAAACACAGATTTTATCTATGTTGGGATGATCCCCTGGAGAAGGAAATGGCAATCCAGTCCAGTATTCTTGCTTGGGAAATTCCATGGACAGAGGAGCCTGGCAGGCTACAACCCATGGGGTAACAAAAGTATAGGTTGGAACTAAACAGCAACAGTTGACAATGGCTCTTTATTTCTGAGGAACTCTAATACAAAGAGATTAATTCAATTTTACTGAACTATCAAATGACAGGTTATCATCACTTGATAATGCCTGTTTTGCTAAGATACTCTGCATGATTAAGATATAAACTAGAAAAAGTTATAAAATACCTGTGACATTTTTTACAAGTTGCTAATTAAAATTTTAGTTGTGTTAAAAAAGCTGAGATATGTTCAACATGTTTAACTTACTACTACTTGAAGTCATGTGGTACAACCACATCTTCCCCCAAAATAGCCCTAGAAATCTCTTGGATTAAGGATTAGAAGGATAATTTGTGTAACTACATGAATTTTTTCTGTACTCTCAGAAGGATGGTTTGACTTGGTAAAGAGTTATGTTACCTCTAAGAACACAAGGTAGATGTCAAGTGCTGCTAGTATGGTCACCATCAGTTATTAGAATGTTTGATTAATATTTTATATTACCAATGTAAATTAAAACCTTAGCAGAGACTGAAATAGATTAAAGACCTAAATGTATGACTGGATGCTATAAAATAACATAGTCAGGGTGCTCTTTGACATAAATCACAGCAATATTTTTCGGCCCCTCTCATAAAATAAAGGAAACAAAGCAAAAATAAACAAATGAGACCTAATTAAACTTAAAAGCTTTTTCACAGCAAGGGAAACAATTGGCAAAAATGAAAAGACAGCCTACTGAATGGGAAAAAATATCTGCAAATAATACAAATAACAAGAAATTTATCTCCAAAATATGCAAAGAGCTAATACAGCTCAGCAACCTATCCTATATTTAAAAGATAAGAGAAGACATAAATAGATATTTCTTCAAAAAAGACATGTAGATGACCAATAGCACATGAAAAGATGTTCATTATCACTATTTATTAGAGAAATGCAAATCAAAACTGCAATGAGGTACCAGTGGTCAGAATGGCCATCATTAAAAAGTCTACAAATAATAAATCCTGGAGAGGGTGTGGAAAAAGGGAAAGCTCTTACACTGTTGTGGGAATGTAAGTTGGTGCAGCCATTATGGAAAACAGTATGTAATTTCCTCAAAAAATAAAAATAAAAATGCCATATTATCCAGAAATCCCATTCCAGGGCATATATCCAGATAAAAATATAATTTGAAAAGACATACACTCCTATGTTCATAGTAGCACTATTTATAATAGCCAAAACATGGAAACCACCTAAATGTCCATTGACAGATGAATGGATAAAGATGTGATGTGTAGGTGTAAATATATATATGCACACACACACACACACATATTGAAACATTGCTCATGCTTGTTCTCTTCAGTTGTGTCTGACTCTTTGTGATCCTATATATTATACCCTGTCAGGCTCCTCTAGGAAAGAATACTGGAGTGGGTTGCCATGCCCTGATTAGTGAAATATTACCCACCCATAAAAAGAATTAAATAATTCACTTTGCAGCAACATGGATGTACCTAAAAGTTATCAAACTTAGTGAGGCAAGTCAGAAACAGAAAGGCAAATACCATATGACATCACTTATATATGGAATCTAAAACATTTAACACAACAGAAATGTATATATTCATAAAACATAAACAGACTCATAGATATAGAGAATAGACTTGTGGCTGACAAGTGAAAGGTGAGTGGACAATGGAAGGATTGGGAGCTTAAAATTATCAGGTGCAAACTATTATATATAACATAGTTAAACAACAAGGTCCTACTGTAAAACACAGGGAACTGTATTCAATATACTATTATAAATCATAATGGAAAATAATATTAAAATTATATATATATATATACACACACATGTCATTTTTCTGTACAGAGGAAACTAAGACAACATTGTAAATCAATTATACATCAATAAAGTTTTTTAAACATGGGAAGAAGATCTAAAAAGGTATTTTTCCAAAGAGGATATATAGATGGTCAAAAACCACATGAAAATATGTTCAACATTGTTAATTATTAGAGAAATGCAAATCAAATCACACTGAGATATCACCTTACATATGTCAAATGGCTATCATCAAAAAGAACACAAGAAATATTAGCAAGGATATGGAGAAAAGGGAACCCTTGTACCTTGTTGGTGGGAATGCAAATTGGTGCCACCCCTATGGATAATAGTATAGAGGTTTCTGAAAAAACTGAAAATAGAGATATCATATAACCCACACTCTTGGTCTATATCTGAAAAAAAAAACATGAATTCAAAAATATATACACACACCAAAGTTCATAACAACATTGTTTACAGTTGCCAAGATATGGCAGAGTGAAGAAGAACTAAAGAGCCTCCTGATGAAAGTAAAAGAGGAGAGTGAAAAAGTTGGCTTAAAGCTCAACATTCAGAAAACTAAGATCAAGGCATCCTGTCCCATCATTTCATCATTCAGCAAATAGATGGGGAAACAGTGGAAACAGTGTCAGACTTTATTTTTCTGGGCTCCAAAATCACTGCAGATGGTGATTGCAGCCATGAAATTAAAAGATGCTTGCTCCTTGGAAGGAAAATCATGACCAACCTAGACAGCATATTAAATAGCAGAGACATTACTTCGCAAACAAAGGTCCATCTAGTCCATGCTATGGTTTTTCCAGTGGTCATGTATGGATGGAAAGCAGAGCACCATTGATGCTTTTGAACTGTGGTGTTGGAGAAGACTCTTAAGAGTCCCTTGGACTGTAAGGAGATGCAACCAGTCCATCCTAAAGGAGATCAGTCCTGGGTGTTTATTGGAAGGACTGATGTTGAAGCTGAAACTCCAACATTTTGACCACCTGATGTGAAGAGTTGACTCATTTGAAAAGACCCTGATGCTGGGAAAGATTGAAGGCGGGAGGAGAAGGGGACAACCGAGGATGAGATGGTTAGATGGCATCACTGACTCAATGGACATGGGTTTGGGTGAGCTCCGGGAGTTGGTGATGGACAGGGAGGCCTGGTGTGCTGTGGTTTATGTGGTTGCAGAGAGTTGGACATGACTGAGTGACTGAACTGAACTGAACTGAACTGAAAATATGGAAGGAGCCTAAATGTCCATCAATGGATGAATAGAGAAAGAAGATATGGAATACACACACACAAACACACACACACGCACGCACACACATGCAGACACACACACACACACACATACAAGGAGTACAATCAGTCATTAAAAAGAAAGACATTTTGCCATTTAAAGCAACATGGATGAACTTGGAGAGTATTATGCTAAGTAAATAAGTTAGAGAAAAACAAACACTACATGATATCACTTATATGTGGAATCTAAAAAATACAACAAATTAGTGATAAGAGGGATAGACTAAGAGACACAGAGAATAAACTAGTGATTTCTAGTGGGGAGAGAGGGAGAAACAAAATATGGGAAGAGGAGAAGGGCTACAAACTATTTGGTGTAGGATGGGCTACAAGGATATATTGTACAACACTGGAATTTAGCTAATCTTTTGTAATAAAGGTAAATGAGCACTTTAAATTATGTAAAAAATAATAAATATTAGCAGAATCTGGAAGTATAAAATTTGCCTTATTAGTCTAATATGTAAGTTAATTCCTTACACTGTGAAGAAAAATAAAAGTTCAAAAGTTGTTCTTCTGCTGGATGTTAAGTTTTAAAAGTAATAATAACTTGAATGTATTACAAGATGATGCAGACAGGAATATGATAGTCTCCTTAAATAAACAGAAATTTCCAAGAATATATGAAAATGCAAACTAAATGAATAAAAGTTAATGATGCAAATTATATCATCAAAATGTCATAAACATTAAACATGGTTGAATAATCCACTTTTATAAAAGTATTTTTCCATCAGTAAGTCTCTTTTTCTATTATGCAAGGGGAGATATATAAAAGATATTCAACAGAGGTATGTAAGCCAAAATTATATTTATTTTTGTTAAATTTTCTTCTTGTATCTTACATTTTGACAATCATTTTTAAAACACAAAACACTTTAAGACAAAGTTTCTCTGCTGAAATTGCTCATAACATCAATAACCAGATCAATAAGCTTGTTCTTCACATAAATCCCCGCTAATTTTCTTGTTACAGGCATTCAGTAGCCAAATCCTGAAGGCCCCACCTTCTAGACAAGAGAATGCTCCCATTTTTGGTATAGATCTAGTATATGCCCCGGATTGTAAGATGAATTCTTATTTTGCTTGGCTATGGCTCAGTAGCATTAAAAAAAAGAATTGTAGTGACAATAACTTTTTGAGGGCTAACAGCCGTATTTACGGTATTTGAAGTACTTAACATGTAAATTCAATTTTGGAAAATTCTGTGGACTTTCAAATTCCAGTTAGCCATATATATATATATGTACACACACACACATACACACACTCACACACACACAAATATATACTTATACCTACTGCCATACCAACACACTGACATAATGAATCCCATTCTCACAACTTTGTTTGCTGAGAAGATATGTGAAGAATCCTATAGGTAAGTTGTAGACTGTCTTCATAAAGCAAATGTAAAATTCAGGGAATGATTTATTGAAACAGTAAATCAAATATGCTGTCATTATTTTTCCTATTTAACTTTCCTTATTAGACTCTAAGTTTGTGAAGACAAGTGACTTAGCTGACCTGTTCAGGAATGACCCCAAACATGAGTCCAGTGCTGGTCACAGGGTCTAGAGAAATGTTTATTGGTTGAATGCATGAGCACTTATTCCTTCTTATACAAATTAAATCTACTCATCTTTCTTCTCATCCCACTCCTCTTCCATAAGTATGCAAATCCTTCACTGCACATTGCACAACATATTTCTGATAAGTTTATTTAACTGATAATAAAGGTGAAATATAGGTAATTTTTGACTTCTTTTTCATTGCAATTGGATTTCTGCTATGCATTTAAAGATAAAACCAAAAATAATTAATTAGGTTATGCACTAGCTCCAAGAAGAAATATGAAGATACAAAGATTTATAATTCATAGTAAAATTTACATAAAAAGTTTCTAACCTAGTTGACAAGGTAATATTTAGTCAACTGAAGAATCATATGAAAATTTAACTATTTAAATAATAAAGACAAGGATGGAAAATCTATGAAATTAATGATTTACAGTATTAAAGTAAAAACTGCTGCAAAAATTTGAAAAAAGAAGCACTTTAATATTTTATGAATTGGGGAAATGATTATAGGGAAGATGGACTGTGCTCTGCTTTGAAGAATGGCTGAGTCTCAATTAGGAACACAGGCCTAACAGCAGCAGCAACTCACTTCATATTTAAAATCATAATTCTTTATCTATTTACCTTATTTAAGCTTTTATTGTGTAAAATAAGCTATAAATTCAGTTTGGATAATTTACTTTACAGAAGAAGAGCCCACAAAGTGCTCTCTCTCCAAGAAGATAAAACCTTAAAAAAAAAAGAGAAAAAGTTCTTTACTTAATAATTTACAATGGTATGCTTTAAATGAATCATTTACAATTGGAGACTGCTACTGCTGCTGCTAAGTTGCTTCAATCATGTCCGACTCTGTGCAACACCAGAGACAGCAGCCCACCAGGCTCCCCTGTCCCTGGGATTCTCCAGGCAAAAACACTGGAGTGGGTTGCCATTTCCTTCTCAATTGGAGACTATTTCAGCTTTATTTCCTCTAGTACAGCTAGTTCCTATACTCTTATTTTGTTCTTTATTTTAATATAAATTTATTTTAATTGGAGGCTAATTAGTTTACAATATTGTATTGGTTTTGCCATACATTGACAGGAATCTGCCACAGGTGTACATGTGTTCCCCATCCTGAACCCTGCTCCCCCTCCCTCCCCATCTCATCCCTCTAGGTCATCCCAGTGCACCAGCCCCGAGCACCCTGTATCATGCATTGAACCTGGACTGGTGATTCATTTCACATATGATAATATACATGTTTCAATGCCATTCTCCCAAACTATCCCACCCTGGCCCTCTCCCACAGAGTCCAAAAGACTGTTCTATACATCTGTGTCTCTTTTGCTGTCTCACATACAGGGTTATCGTTACCATCTTTCTAAACCAATGGATAAGAAAGCTGTGGTACATATACACGATGGAATATTACTCAGCCATTAAAAAGAAATCATTTGAATCGTTCTGATGAGGTGGATAAAACTGGAGCCTATTACACAGACTGAAGTAAGCCAGAAAGAAAAACACCAATACAATATACTAATGCATTCAGCAATTTTAAATATATGATAAAATTTAATAAAGCAGCTTAGATGACAATAATCAATAATAAGCCCTGGAAAAATTATGATCTAGACTAAGATGGTTGTTATGAATAAAACTCTTTCCATTACTTTCATCACAGCTTTTCTCATCAGCTGATTGCGTTTTACATTGATAAAAGACTCTTAAATGTGCTATTTTTGCCAAAAGAGCCCATCCCATGTATTTCAGGCATGTAGTTAAAGGGATATCCCTGCTTTCCATCTGAAGCTGAATGTGACCTGCTTCAGCTAATGAAATATGAGCAGAGGTGACATAAATCATTTATTTGTAGAAACTCCAGGAGAAGGCAATGGCAACCCACTCCAGTACTCTTGCCTGGAAAATCCCATGGACGGAGGAACCTGGTAGCCTGCAGTCCATGGGGTCTCAAACAGTCAGAAACGACTGAGCGGCTTCACTTTCACTTTTCACTTTCATGCATTGGATAAGGAAATGGCAACCCACTCCAGTATTCTTGCCTGGAGAATCCCAGGGACAAAGGAGCCTAGTGGGCTGCTGTCTATGGGTTCACATAGAGTCAGACATGACTGAAGTGACTTAGCAGCAGCAGCAGCAAGAGCTAGAGAAGGATTTCCTCATGACAATTGGTGGTGAAAACAGGGACTGACTCACATACTCCTCTGCCAATTTGAACTCTAGAAGACAGTGCAGAGCTGTGAGCATCACACAGAGCACAGATTGAATAAACTTCCGCTGCTTTTGCTACTGAGTGCATCATTTGTTGCTATGATTTAACCCAGCTCTTTCTACTTTATTTTATTACTTGTTTATTTATATATTTGGTTGTGTTAAGTCTTAGTTACTGCTCATGAGATCTCTATTGTGGCATTGTGGATCTTTCTTTTCGGAACAGAGGCTTGGAAATTATGGCACTGTGGCATATAGAATCTTAGTTCTCTGATCAGGGATTAAACCTGTGTCCCGTGCACTGGAAGGTGAATTCTTAGCCACTGGACCACGAGAGAAGTCCCTCATGCTTTTTTAAATATGTGGGGCCCTTCATGATCAACCCCACTTACATTTCAGCTCCATCTCCTTCCCTCATTGTCCTTCTCCATATGCCAGCTCATGCTCCCTCCATCCAGCACACTTTTCACATTAATACCCAAGATGCTGGAGTATAAAAACGGTTAAAGACAAGGCACACAAGGCCCTTCCCATTTCTGAGGGAAAGAGATAATTAACAGAGCAGTAAAATATACAGAAGGCAAGACAGACAGGGCTAAATGTCTTTCCAGCATCTTGCCTCTTCACTTTTCTCAATCATTGCCCCTCACACTCTACTTGGGATTCCATATGCTTTTGAGGGTTTAGAGCTTCCTCACCTGCAAGCATTAAAGTAAGCTCTGCACTCTGCTTCATTCGCTTGGAAACAGTTCCTGGTTCAAAGTGAGACAAAATAAGTTTCTCAGGCTTTTAGGGAAAGCTACTTGCATATATTTTCACCAAAACTTATTGCAGTGAAGGATTTTTTCCAACTGGATGTATACATATTGAAGCATAAATGGCTCATGGTTTCTGAAAACCATCAGGTCACAGGCCTAACATACTGATGTAGGATGAACTGGACATAAACAGAAAAGGAGGGCAGAAGAAATTTATGAATTCTGTGTTGTGAATTGACAATTAGATAAGGCACTACTCTTTTGGGTACTTGATTATGAAAATCAACCAATACTCATGTCTATTTATGTGTGTGTGTTCCTAATTGGGATGTATTTTAATGTGGTAAAAAAATGAAAGGGCTCTCTAAATATGTGACATGTGAGCTGGGTGGGGTTCAAATGAGTCATGTGTGTGAAGAGCTTGTATAGAACAAGCTGATGTAAAACTCTGGGAGGCTACAGAAGGTATGGTTTTATTCAGGAACTAAAATAAGGCTGTTGGGGGAAGGACTAGACTGAGCTATAGTGGTGATAGTAAGGAGTCAAGTTGGCGAGTTAGGCAGAATTAGGTTAATCAGCCTTATTGATCATGGGAGGAAGTGTAGATTTTATTTGGAGAACAAGGAAAACCCATTCAAGATTTTAATGGGGAAATAAAAGGATCTAATTTACATTTTTAAAGTGTCTCTTTGCACTAGGTCAGGTAGGTAAGAGGACACAGTGGAATTTTGTATTAGTCTAGTATTAGGATTCAGAGAAGGCAATGGCACCCCACTCCAGTACTCTTGCCTGGAAAATCCCATGGGCGGAGGGGCCTGGTAGGCTGCAGTCCATGGGGTCGCTAAGAGTCGGACAAGACTGAGCGACTTCACTTTCACTTTTCACTTTCATGCACTGGAGAAGGAAATGGCAACCCACTCCAGTATTCTTGCCTGGAGAATCCCAGGCACGGGAAGCCTGGTGGGCTGCCGTCTATGGGGTCGCACAGAGTCGGACATGACTAAAGCAACGCAGCAGCAGCAGCAGGATTTTGTATTAGTCTAGAGAGAGCAAATTTTTGCTAGAACCAATAAAAAGTTTGCACTGAAGACATTTAGTGCACTTTGCATGTATTACAGTAACTTCCCAACCTGGATAACTTCTTTTTATCTTTCAAGTTTTAGCACTAAAATGCTACCAAGAGAAGAGATTAAAGTATCAAAAGAATAAATTTGAGAACATTGTCAATTCTTATTGAGATCTTTATTTCTACAAAACCATTTTTTGTTGTTATTAAATTGAGAATCCTTTATAAAGAAAATTATAAGACTATCAGGTGATCTATATCTACAGATCAAATCCAGATCTCCTGCATCGCAGGTGAATTTTTTTACCATCTGAGCCAGTGCACATTAAAACATTTAAGTCTTGTTTGACTCTTGGTGAGTCCAGGGACTGTAGCCCAACAAGCTCCTCTGTCCATGGGATTCCCCAGGCAAGAATACTGGAGTGGGTTGCCATGCCCTCCTCCAGGGAATCTACCCTATCTAGGAGTTGAACTAGTATCTCCTGTGGCTCCCATTGCAGGTGGATTCTTTACCACTGAGCTACCGAGTAAATCCGGAAGAACACTCAGTTCAGTCGCTCAGTCGTGTCCAACTCTTTGTGACACTATGGACTGCAGCACTACCGCAGTGTATTTCTCTAAAACCCAGGTTTTAGGCTCTGTAGGGGTTAAGAGGCAAACTATTTTATTTATTGTTAAACCTTTTTTTTTTTTTTTCAGGTAAAAAGTAAAGGGACTCAGCCACACTATACATGTACCGGTTGTTTTCCAAATGCCCCTCCCATCTAGGCTGCCACATAACATTGATTAGAGTTCCACGTGCCATACAGGAGGTCCTTGTTGGTTATTCATTTCAAATATAGCAATGTGTACATGTCCATCCTAAACGACCAAACTGTCCCTAGATCACAAACATTATTTGTCAGCTTCATGTTTAACACAATATATCAATGATGCCTGCATATTCTGCTGCTGCTGCTAAGTTGCTTCAGTCATGTCCGACTCTGTGCCACCCCATAGACGGCAGCCCACCAGGCTCCCCCATCCCTGGGATTCTCCAGGCAAGAACACTGGAGTGGGGTGCCATTGCCTTCTCCAATGCATGAGAGTGAAAAGTGAAAGTGAAGTCGCTCAGTCGTGTCAGACTCCCAGCCACCTCATGGACTGCAGCCTACCAGGCTCTTACATCCATGGGATTTTCCAGGCAAGAGTACTGGAGTAGGGTGCCATTGCCTTCTCCAGCATATTCTAGTTCTTTATAATGCTAATACTGGTAATTAAAAATCCAAGGACAAAACAGAGTACTTGAAAACTCACTTGAGCTTCACCAAAATTTAGAAGATAGTCTGTAAAACAGCTCTGCAGGAATAAAATATATTTATAAATATAGCAGAAAAAGTAAAATTGAACAATTGTGTATAAGGTTGTCTTTCTTCTATTAATGTTTACTATAATAAATCAAAATATAAAATTTTATTTGCTGGTTTTTCTTGAAGGTATTATTTACAATGTATTTTAGGAAAATCTATCTGTATATTTTTATGCTGATATAATTATGCATTGAGATTATCTTTATTTTGTTTCTGCTTATAATTAATCAAGTTTAGTAATATTGGACTTTCTGTTTAGTAAATGGTTTAAGTACAATGAGCCTCACTTAGCTAAGAAGAATCTTTTTATAATATTCAGTGGTTTGAAGAGTGTATGTTTAACTAAGAATTAATTAAGAAAATTGTTCTGAAGAGTAATGAAGAATACTGATATGTTTTTATTTATTTTAGCACAAACACTTAAGAATTGACAACCATGATTCTCAACTGTTATTTTTTTTATTTATCAAATCATTTCTATGCTCATAAATTACTAATTTTATTTTTTATCAGAAAATATAATTTGTTTACATAAAGAGAGATTTGGAATTATATGTCATGTGACTGCCTGTAAAATGAGAAAAGTTCAAAATATATTTGTGTATACTCTCAAATTTCAGAAAAAATAAAATATTTTATTAATTGCATTTGCATTGAGAACATTGTACATTTACACTACACTCTGCTGCACAGACTTTCTTCTGCCACACAAGGACATAAATGCAAACTTAAATGCAGATTATAATAAAATCATGTTATTTCCTGTCCTTAATTCAATCAATCAAAAAATGTATACTAACACCATTCTATGTCCAAGTACAATGAATGGAAAAAATCATGAATTTACTAAAAAACATGGCTTAAATAATTTATAATGAATAAATGAAAACTCATATGCATGAACAATTAATTTAACAAAAATGTCTTTAAAACAGGTAAGCAAAAAAATGCTAAAATTGAACTATGAGTAACATTGCTTCCATCAGAGAATCTCAAAAAATATTATGAGGGAGAACTCATTTATATAGAGTCCAAATTTTTGGTTTTGAAAATGTTAGCTATTTTTGGAAAATTCATAAGTTAGAGGAGAACCTATAGCTAAAGAAAAATGTTGTGAGCAAACAGAAAGCATGCAACAATAAAAATAAATAAATAAATAACCAAGTTGCTTATTGTGAAGCATGGGTAAAAAAGGCAGAAAATATTAGGAAACTGGGTTTCAAAGCAAAGGTAAGAAATTGTGAGGTTAGGTAATGTTGACTTCAGAGCCATAGTTCAGGGAAGATGACTTCGGTAGCAGTAAAAGCAGGAATGCAATCCAAATGAGGGAAATACAGGGCCTGAGCAAAGTGGCCAATAAATGAATAGACAGATAGGAAAGTAAATAGAAAGACAGTATACTTTAGGAACTGATTATTTCTCTTAAAAAATAATAATATAGAGGGAGAACGAGAAGGATGAGTAAAGTTTTGCATTTCATATATTTAGAGTGAAAATGGTTTCCCTGCTGGCTCAACTGTAAAGAACCCACCTGTCTATTTAGGAGACACAAGAGACATGGGCTCAATCCCTGAACTAGGAAGATTCCTTGGAGTAGGAAATGGCAACCCACTCCAATACTCTTGCCTGGAAAATCTCATGGACAGAGGAGCCTGGTAGGCTACAGTTCATGGGGTCGCAGAGTTGGACATAACTAAGCATACACACACACAGAGTGAAATAATGTTTAACTTTTTATGTACTGAGCTTGACCAAAAATTTCCTTTGGTTGTAAAGGAAAAATAAAAGACACATTTTTCATTTTCATCAAGAACTTTACTGAACAACATATTCATCATTTTGTTCCACTACCTTCTGCCATTTTTCAGGCAACTTCATAATTTCATTTTTCCAAAACATTTTATCTTTTTGAATAAAGACCTGTTCCAGGTACCTTTTACACATTGCAAAATATTGAATTTTTTTTTTCATTAAGATAATTTTCAAAAGACCAAAATAAGTGGAAATCTAAAGATGAAATACCTGGTAAATATGACATATGAATCAGAACTTCCCAGACAAACTGTAGCTGTTTTTACCTGGTTATCAAAGAAACATTGGTCTTACATTTTTTCTGATGGAAGACTTTGTGTTTTCTGTTGACTATTTTTGGCAGCTTTTCATGAAGTATTACTTTCAATTGGTCTGATTAGGAGCAGCATTTCTTGGAATTGATCATTTGAATTTCTTTTTTTTT
>NW_011494840.1:4400051-4413893 GCF_000754665.1 Bison bison bison | reverse complement strand
TTATTTTTAAACTTTACATAATTGTATTAGTTTTGCCAAATATCAAAATGAATCCATCACAGGTATACATGTGCTCCCCATCCTGAACCCTCCTCCCTCCTCCCTCCCCATACCATCCCTCTGGGGCGTCCCAGTGCACTAGCCCCAAGCATCCAGTATCGTGCACTGAACCTGGACTGGCATCTCGTTTCATACATGATATTTTACATGTTTCAATGCCATTCTCCCAAATCTTCCCACCCTCTCCCTCTCCCACAGAGTCCATAAGACTGTTCCATACATCAGTGTCTCTTTTGCTGTCTCGTACACAGGGTTATTGTTATCATCTTTCTAAATTCCATATATATGCGTTAGTATACTGTATTGGTGTTTTTCCTTCTGGCTTACTTCACTGTGTATAATTTGCTTTTCTAAAAGGAGTTCATTGTGGGGGACTCCCTTCCAATACCACTATATACACAACATCACTTTCTTTGGATAAAGACCAGACTTTGGTGTGGTTGGTGGTGGTTCATTTCTTTTGCCCTCTTTCATCCCATATTATTGTACAGTATCCAGTTTTCAATACTGTCACAATTTGTTTTAAAAATGAATATTTTTGCTACTCTAAGTAGAGAATTGCATGTGGAAATATGGTCAGGAAGGATTTTTGTTTGTTTGTTTTTTCACTTATGTGAAACCCAAATATCAAAGCAATTAAAATAGCCAAGCTATGTAAATGATTTTCAGTACCTGATTTGGAAATTTGTGTATATTGACTATTTCCCACCTAGTATATTGTTGATTGCTCTCATAAATGTCTCAATTTGTCCATTATCAACTTCAACTTTTCTAATCAATTGTGGAGCAACATTCAATGAGAGACCTCCAGCACAAAACACAGCACCTTCTCCAAACACTGTGCAAATCTTTTTTTGTGTACAGTTGCATTTTTACATTTATTAAAAAAATAAAATCATATGCCAAAAATGTTTTTATTCTTCCATCTTTAATACTAAAATAGCTACACAAAAATTCACTAATTTTGATAATTTTTTTTAAATTCACGTTGATGTAACAACTGCCATAATACAATCTAACAAAATTGTTTTGAATGAAGTTGAAAACAATTAAGCATTACTAGAGCCCTCTTTATTTTTGGCGCTCTGAAATCACTGCAGATGGTGATTGCAACCATGAAATTAAAAGATGCTTACTCCTTGGAAGGAAAGTTATGACCAACCTAGGTAGCATATTAAAAAGCAGAGACATTACTTTGCCAATAAAGGTCCGTCTAGTCAAGGCTATGGTTTTTCTAGTTGTCATGTATGGATGTGAGAGTTGGACTGTGAAGAAAGCTGAGCGCCAAAGAATTGATGCTTTTGAACTGTGTTGTTGGAGAAGACTTTTGAGAGTCCCTTGGACTGCAAGGAGATCCAACCAGTCCATTCTGAAAGAGATCAGCCCTGGGATTTCTTTGGAAGGAATGATGCTAAAGCTGAAACTCCAGTACTTTGGCCACCTCATGCGAAGAGTTGACTCATCGGAAAAAGACTCTGATGCTGGGAGCGATTGAGGGCAGGAAGAGAAGGGGATGACAGAGGATAAGATGGCTGGATGGCATCACTGACTCGATGGACAAAGTTTGGGTGAACTCCAGGAGTTGGTGATGGACATGGAGGCCTGGCGTGCTGCAATTCATGGGTTCACAAAGAGTCAGACACGACTGAGTGACTGAACTGAACTGAACCGAGAGCTGTCTTACAGGGAAAAAAATGAAATTTTTGGCTGATTCAATATTTCTTTAAAATTTGTGTCCTACAGATAGCTACCTTCATTTCTAGTAGTGATAGGGATTAAGCTATTTTTTATTTTATTTATTTTTATTGAGGTAACATTAGTTTATAACATTTCATTTGTAAAACCTCATATTTCTGCTTCTGTATATGCTACAGAGTATTCAGCATCACAAATTTCATTTCTATTCTTCACCATGCAGGTTATCCCTTTTACCCACCCTGTCACCTTGCCCTTTCCTTTTGGGTAACCACTCCTTTGTTCTCAGTGTCTATGTGTTTCTTTTTTTGTTTTGTTTGTTCAGTTATTTTACATGTTTATTTGTATATGTTTTATATTCCATATATAAGTGAAGTCATATGGGTTTTATCTTTATCCATCTGACTTACTTCTCTTAGTATAAGAGCCTCAAGGTTCATTCATGCTGTTGAAAGTGGCACAATTTCACTTTTTGAAAATAAATACATATTCTTATCCATTCATATATTGATGGACATTTAGGTTGCTTCCATAACTTGGCTATTGTAAATAATGCTGCCATAAACATGAGGGTGCAAATGTCTTTTTAAATTTATTGTGATCATATTGTTTGGATAAATATCCAGAACTAGGATAGCTGGGTTATATGGTGTTCATATTTTAAAAAATCTCCATACTGTATTCCATAATGACTGTACCAGTTTACAATGCTACCAAAAGTGTGTTATGGTTCCCTTTTCTCCATATCATCACCAACACTTTTTGTTTGCTTTTTTTTGACACTATAAAGGATTTTTTATCTTGTTTCTTGTTTGTAAGTTAATTTATTTATTTTAATTGAAGGTTAATTACTTTACCACATTGTAGTGGTTTTGTCATACTTTTTTTTATAATAGCCATACTGATAGGTGTGAGATGGTACCTCATGGTGACTTTTATTTGTATTTCCCTAATTGGTAATGTTAAACCCTTTTTCACATTCCTGTTGGTCATCTGTATGTCTCTTTCAAGAAAATGTCTATTCAGTTCCTCCTTCTATTTTTTTTCATCAGACTCTTGGGGTTTTAAAAATTTGTTTTGATGTTGATTAATATAAGTTCTTTGTGTATTTTGGATAATAACCCTTCATGGATATATCATTTGCAAAAATGTGCTCCCAGACAATAGGTTATCTTCTGGTTTTATTGATATTTCATTTGCTTTACAGAATTTTTAGTTTGATGTAAGCCCGTTTGTTTATTTTTGCTTTAGTTTTCCTTGCCTGAGGCGATATATCTACAGATACATTGCTAAGACCTATGTGAAAAAGTGCACTTCTTATATTTTCTTATAGGAGTATTATGGTTTCTGGTGTTACATTCAAGTATTTGTTCTATTTTGAATTAATTTATTTGTGTGTATGGTGTGATACAGGCTTCTAGTTTCAGTTTTTGCATACAGCTACCCGCTTTATCGACAAGACTATCCTTTCTTCATTGTATGTTCTTTATTTCCTTGTCTTAACTAAATTGTCTATATATTTGGGAGAATCTTAATTTTCATCCATTTATTTATATATCTTCTGTAAATGCCCATCCATTGTTGTGATTTCTATGGTTTTGTAATGTTGTTTGAAATAAGGGAGTGTGTTTCCTCCAACTTTGTCTTTTTTATCTCATGATTGTTTTAGATATTCTGTTTCTTTTGCAATTCCTTTCTTTGAAAAATGTGCCTGGCCTTTTGATAGAGGTTTCACTGAATCTATAGTTTGCTTAGCTAGTATGGACATTTTAACAATGTTAATTCTTCCAATCCATGAGTAAGAAATATCATTCCATTTATCTGTGGATTTTCTAATCTCTTTCAACAGTGTCTGCTGGTTTTCAGATCTTCTACCTCCTTGCTTCCATTTATGCCTGTTTTATCCTTATTTTTGTAATTGTAAATCGAGTTATTTTCTTAGTTTTCTTTCTGTCAGTTTATTGAATCACAGATTTTTGTGTGTTGACTTTATATACTTGAACTTTTTGTATTTGCATATTTTCTAGGTTTTTTTTTTTGTAGAGTCTTTAGGATTTTATGTATAAAATTAAGTCATCTGCTAGTAGTGACAGTTTTACTTCTTTCTTCTAATATGAGATTTTTATTTATTTTTCTTGCCTAATTGCTCTGACCAAGACTCCCAATATTATGTTGAATGAATGAGACAATAGTGGGCATCCATGTCTTGATTCTGATCTTATAGGGATAACTTTTGGTTTTTCAGCAGTGAGTATGATGTTAGCTGTGGGTTTGTCATGCTGCTGCTACTGCTGTTATGTCACTTCAGTTGTGTCCAACTCTGTGCGACCCCAGAAACGGCAGCCCACCAGGTTCCCCTGTCGCTGGGATTCTCCAGGCAAGAACACTGGAGTCGGTTGCCATTTCCTTCTCCAATGCATGAAAGTGAAAAGTGAAAGTGAAGTCGCTCAGTCTTGTCCGACTCTTAGCGACCCCATGGACTGCAGCCTACCCGGCTCCTCCATCCATAGCATTTTCCAGACAAGAGTAATGGAATAGGGTGCCTTGCCTTCTCCACAAATGGGTGTTAGATATTGTCAAATGCTTTTCCTGCATCTAAGGAACTAATTACATGGTTTCAATCCTGTGATGTATCACGTTGGTTGATTTTTGAATATTAAACCATCCTTGCATCCAGGAAGTAAATCCCACTTGGTCATGGTGTGTGATCCTTTTAATGCATTGCTATGTTTCATTTGTTAACATTTTATTGGGTATTTTTGCAGTTATGTTCATCAGAGCTATTGACTTGTAATTTTTTGTATGTGTGATATCTTTCATTTTGGTATCAGTGTGATGTTGACATCATAGAATTTCAGAAATGTTAGGTGCATAGATATTAATGCCCACTGTGTCTGCTTGATGAATGACCCACTTTATCATTATATACTGTTAATCTTGTTAATCAGTCTCCTGTTACCTTTTTTGGTTGATGTGAGCATGCCTACCACAGGTTTCTTTTGCCTGTCATTTTCTTGGAATGTCATGTTCCATCCCTTCTTTCCAAGCTGATGAGTGTATTCAGAGTTGATTTGAGTTTCCTGAAGGCAGTATATATTTGGATCTTATTTTTAATACATCCACTCTGTGTCATCTGGCTGCTAACTTCAATCCACTTATATTTAGGCAACTACTGATACATGAAGACTTAGTATTGCCTTTCTATCTTGTGTTTTCTAGTTGCTCTATATCTTCATGATAAAAAAAGGATGACATGCTATCAGCAGAAAAGGAACTATTTTATCTGCGTGTTATACAAACTTCATTTCTTGGGCTTCCCTGGTGGCTCAGACATTAAAGAATCTGCCTCCAATGTGGATTGCATTCTTTTCCTTTGTGTCTCTGTCTGCATTTTTGATTTGATGGTTTACTATGATGTTTTTCTCACTTCCTTTTTTGTTTGCTTGTTTCATATCTTTGCTCTAGATTTAGATTTTATGGTTACCATGAAGTCTGTATGTGTGTGCTTAGTTGTTCAGTCATGTCTGACTCTGTGACCCCACGCACTGTAGCCTGCTGGGCTCCTTTGTCCATGGGGCTTATCCAGGCAAGAATACTGGAGTGGGTTGCATGCCCTTCTCCAGGGGATCTTCCCAACCCAGTGACTGAAGCCAGGTCTCCTACATTACAGGCGGATTCTTTACTGTCTAAGACACTATCGGAGCCCAAGAAAAGAAGTTTGTGTAACATAGAGGTAATATAGTCCCTTTTCTGCTGATAGCATGCTATCCTTTTTTTATCTATTCAAGATTCATCTTTTTTTTCTCTCACTCTTTGTTTTTTTGATCACAATTTTTTTTTGACATTTTGAGTGTGTTATCAAATTGATGTAGCAATAGTTATTTTTTCTGTTTCCCATCTAAATGTTTATGCTATAATTAACTGCTTAAAAACCTATTCTGAAAGAGTTGCAATCATTTTATTTTATTTATTACCTTGCTCAAAATTTTGTATAACTTTGAGAAATCCTCCTGGGCTGCACAGATTACACTGAAGAATCTGCTGATAGTCAAATAGGATTCCTTTGTTTGTTTTCTCTCAATAACTTTAAAATTATTTATTTGTTAATGATTTTTGACAGTCTTAATATTTTGTGTCTTGGAGAAGCTCTGTTTACATTGAAGTGATTAGGTATTTTCTTAGCTTCATGAACTTGCGCTTGCAGTTCCTTCTTCAGATTTGGGATGTTCTCAGTTGTTATTTAAATAAACACTTTTTTCCCTTTTCTTTCTGGAATACCCATTACCTTACTGCTGTCCTTCCAAAAAGGATCAGATAGATCTTGTAAAAATTCTTCAGTTTTAAAGTATCTTATATCTCTTTCATTTTCTACTTATATTCTTTCTAGATTTGTACCTTTAAGCTTTCACTAATTCTCTCTTCCGTGTGCTCTGCTCTATTCCCATTGCTTTCTAATGCATTCTTCATCTTATTTGTTGATTTCTTCACCTCTAGAATTTCTGTTTGTTTCTTTTTTAGTTTTAATATTTTTGATACAGTTCCTTTTTTTTCCCTTAAATTTCTTCCTGAGCTCATTGAACTGCCTTTTTGAGTTTTCCTGGGCCTCCTTACATTTGTTTATGACAGCTATTCTGAATTCTCTACAATTAGATCAGAGCTTACCATGATTTTAGTTTCTGAAAAATTATTGTTTCCTTTTGTGATACTGGTCTTCTATGGAAGCACAACTGGTAAAGAATCCACCTGTAATGCAGGAGACCCTGGTTTGTTTCCTGGGTCAGGAATATCTGCTGGAGAAGGGATAAGCTACCCACTCCTATATTCTTGGGCTTTCCTGGTGGTTCAGATGGTAAAGAATCTGATTGCAGTGTGGGACCTGGGTTTGATCTCTGAGTTGGGGAGATACCCCTCAAGAAGGGAATGGCTATCCACTGCAGCATTTTGGCTTGGAGAATTCCATGGGCAGATATTTCATGAGCCATTCTGCTGGTGAATTTGTGGTTGTAACAATTTGCCACTTGATCTAACAACTCAACAGGTTAGGGATTAGGTTCATTTTTGTTTGTTTTTTGGTATATCACAATTTTTCTGTTTTCTCTTATCTAAACTGCCTCTGGTTATATTTGAGAATTGGAATTTCTCATCCTCTACTACCTCTCTCAGAATTATGAGTCCATGCCCTCATTATCACTTCTTGCTGCTTACAGTAATCAGTGGCTTGCTGCTTTCAATGTTGCTGCCAGGGGCATTTTGAGGGGTGGAGTCTGTTGTCACATCTGAGATTCTAAGATTCTCTAGGCTGCAGGCTTCATTGCCATTGTAGTAGCCCACCATGGGAAGCTCTGTTGCATCCTTTGTTGTAAGTTTTCTGGTCTCTATCATTGTCCCTGCTTTTCTGCAATGGCTGGGAAACTAAAGTTGTGTTGGCTATATTTATGGTATTATTGAGTTTTCTGGGCCTGCAGGCTCAGTTGCCATGCCTGAGGGCCTGGATTGCAGGCACAGAATCTGGTGTCCCTTTGGTTCTGCCTCCTCTGTGTGTGTGTTCCAGTTCATTCAACTTTATTTATTTATTTTTGTTTTGATTGCATTAAACTTTTTAGTTTGCATTGGAGTACACCAATTAGCAATATTGTGATAGCTTCAGGTAGACAGCAAAGGGACTCAGCCATGTACATACATATATCCGTCCTCCCTCAAATTACCTCAAACATCCCCCCATTGAGATTTCCACATAACATTGAGCAGGGTTCCCTGTGCTATACAATAGGCCCTAGTTGGTTATCCATTTTAAAATATAAGTGTCACTTTTAAATGTAAAGATGTGTGGACTTCTCTGGCACATAAGTCTGAGAGACTTATTTTCTTGGGCTACAAACACTGCAGATGGTGACTGCAGCTATGAAATTAAAAGACACTTGCTCCTTGGAAGAAAAGCTTTGACAAACTTAGATAGCCTATTAAAAAGCCATGACGTTACTTTGTCTAGTCAAAGCTGTGGTTTTTATAGCAATTATGTATGGATGTGAGAGTTGGACTATAATGAAAGCTGAGCACTGAATAATTTATGCTTTTGAATTGTGATGTTGGAGAAGACCCTTGAGAGTCCCTTGAACTGCAAGGAGATCCAGCTAGTCAATTCTAAATGAAATCAGTCCTGAATATTCATTGGGAGTATTGATGCTAAAGCTGAAGTTCCAATACTCTGGCCACCTGATGAGAAGAACTGATTGATTAGAAAAGATCTTGATGTTGGGAAAGATTGAAGGTGAGAGAAGAAGGGGAACATAGAGGATGAGATGTTTGGATGGCATTACTGACTTGATGTACATGAGTCTGAGCAAGCTCTGGGAGTTGGTGATGGACTGGGAGGCCTGATGTGCCGCAGTCCATGGGGTTTCAGAGAGTGGACACACCTGAGTGATTGAAATGTCTAACTGCCATCTGATGTGAGACCTCTGTTGACACAGATGGTTAATGGTCACTGGGGGAGGAGAAAACCTGGTTTCCTTCAGTGAAGTTGTGCTTTTCCCTTGGAAGTCAGATTCTAGTGTACATCTTTCGGTAGTGCTAAGTGCAGTTGTCAATACTTCTGGATCACCATCTGCCTTATTTACCCATATGTAAGTTAACCTCAATAAACTTTTTTTTTTTTCTTTTAACTTTAGAGAGCAGCCTGCTTCTTTTTTTTAGTATCAAGCCTCCTTCTCTGTTTCAAGGATATTATTCAATATATCAACTTCCCAGAAGAAAAAATACAGTACAGAAGAAAAGTCAGTTAAAATATAAATCTGGGAGGGTGATTAAGATAATACTAAAATAGATATGGAGTTCTAATAAAAGTAGTTAAGAATCAATAATCAAAAAAGTAAATAACTGAATAAATGAAGGGGAAGAATATCTGTAATTTTGTGAGAACAAAGTGGACCAAAATAGGAATACTATAGAGGTAAAAGGAAATTACAAAGCAAAGTGGTTGTAGATGTTTTAAGAAAGAGGAAAAAAAGAGTCAGGATATTATTTCAGTAAACTGTTGGGGTATAAAAAGGAACAAAGAGTAAAGATAGAAATTAAAATAGGGTACAGAGTTTATACTAGAAATGCAGTTAATAATACCTATGTGACGTAGCTAGAATTAAGAATACACATATACATAACTTATATGCTATTCAATCTTTACCTGAACCCAGAGTGTCTAACACATTTGAAGAAAATGCAATTAGCACTGTCTTCTCATTTTTCTTTCATGTTCAACTGCAATCCCTAATCTTCAGTTAAATCTAAACTCTTAAAATAAAAAATATACTGACACATAGAATTAATGAAGAAAATCACAGAATTAATGAAACTAAATTTCAAGAAATTCTCTCCTTAAAAGTTTCTGTCAAAGCAGGAACTAGTCAAGGAATGAAAAACAATAAATATGTCATTTTCAAAGAGGATCTTAATTCAGCAAGGGAAATCTGTCTCCTAAAATATATTATTTTATTCCTAATTTTAATGTTTCAAAAATTTTGCTGATACCATTCACAGATAAATGAAGTCATGTAGATTATCACTTACCTGAAATCTAACTATGGAGAAAAGAATCCTTCAGGCTTTATTGATTTTACTTTTACTAATATATTTTAGTATCTATTCAAAAGTAAAAAAAAATAAAATAAAATAAGAAAACAAATGTCACCACACTATTTGTCAAATATTAAAAATAATTCACTTTACCAAAAACAGCTGATTTTATAAAAGAGTGCCTGTTATATAAACAATCATATTTACTGAATTTAGAATGCAGAAAGTATCAATATAAGAAAATTAAAAGGTTAATAGGTTTCTGAGCAAGAAAAAATTCAGTTTAGCATTAATTGCCGAGATTGACTTTAAAAGACAAAGCATGTTAATGATTTTCACTAAGAACGTAGGCATTATTTCATACTTCAGATTATATTCTAAGAAATTCACATGTAGATTGCTGATTCTCAATGTAAAGATTATATTTTTATACATTAAGAGAATATATAGATTTTAATCACAATAATTGACAGTAAAGTGAACATCTATGTGTTTTTAAAGTGAATAAAAAAGACTTTAATACTTCAAAAATGAATATATTGAAAGGGAATACATTATTTTTCTTATTTCCAATAATCAATGACTTAAATATTATACACTATTAAATGTAATAATTATATTTTCAGTGATTATAAATTGCAAATTAATAACTTTAAAATTTTTTATTTATTTTGATTTTGCATATTTAGAATGTATGCATTCTATATGCAATTATTTAAAGAAATTGGAATTTTATGTCAAATAAAAAGTGAAATATAACTTGAGAGGCATTAAATTAACTTTTAAAAGACTAAGAAATAGGTAAAGAAAACAAAACAAGCCACATTTGTATTATTTTTAATAATATTTGGTTGTCCACTCAGTTTTTAATTTTTCATGAATAATTCAGGAGTGGGTTTCCCTGGTGGCTCAGTGATAAAGATTCTGCCTGCCATTTCAGGATTTGATCCCTGGATCAGGAAGAGCCCCTGGAGAAGGAAATGGCAGCCCTCTCCAGTATTCTTGTCTCAAAATCTCATGGTCACAGGAGCCTGGCGGGCTACAGTCCATGGGGTCGCAACAGAGTCAGACATGATTTAGTGACTTAAACAACAAAAACAACTCAAAAGAGGAGTGTAGCAGTATAGCAAAGAACAACAGATTTAATTCAATTTGGCTTATTCTTATAGTCTCAGGTTTATGATCGATAGCTAAGGTTTTAAGTTGATGGAACCTTTTGCTGAAACTATGATAAATTCATATGTTTAATAGAAACCTGTCTGAAGCACAGAATCTCTTAGTGTCAAGTTTATAACTTTAATAATACATTTAGTACTATTTTCTGGTAACATTGCTGCTGCTGCTAAGTCGCTTCAGTCGTGTCTGACTGTGCGACCCCATAGACAGCAGCCCACCAGGCTCCCCAGTCCCTGGGATTCTCCAGGCAAGAACACTGGAGTGGGTTGCCATTTCCTTTTCAAATGCATGAAAGTGAAAAGTGAAAGTGAAGTGGCTCAGTCATGTCTGACTCTTCTCGACCCCATGGACTGCAGCCCACCAGGTTCCTCCATCCATAGGATTTTCCACTCAAGAGTACTGGAGTGGGGTGCCATTGCCTGCTGGGAGCCGGCATATTGCATATTGAGTGCATATTGCATATTGAGTGCAGCACTTTCCACAGCATCATCTTCCAGGATCTGGAATAGCTCAACTGGAATTCTATCACTGCCGGGAGCCAGCATGAGGAACTCCGCCCGTGGCAAAGGTCATGAGGAAGGAGGCTCGGCATACGCAAAGGCGGGATCGAGCCTCAGGAGTCCCCCTGGAAATTCTCGAGCATCTACCCCCAAAACCAGAGTCTGCCTACTTTCTGCTTTGTGCTTTCACCTACACCTCTGACTTTACGGGGGCTGTCCCCCACTACCTCTTTCTGAAAAAAGAGTTAACTTATAGCTCCAGTTAATAAAGTTCCTGGGTGTGATAGTGTTTCAACCTACAAACTCCTTTGGAAATCCTCTAGCCTACCTGAATAGGTTTTTCTGGCCACATGTGATTGTTCAGAGCCTCCCAACTGTGAGAGGCAGGAGATGTTCTAAACTGTCTAAACACAGATTCCTTTGAGTAGTTAAAAGATTGATTAGAAATTGTATTGGTGAAGGGTTTTTCACTTGTTGGGCCAATGTTTGCTGCTAAGTCTCCATATCCCTTACCTACTGTGTCCTTGGCAGTGTATTGATTGATATAATGGGTGTATAGAAATGTAAATAGTAGCCTCAATGTTTGTAACCTTGGACCCCTGAGTTAATTCTTTTTCTGACAGAGCCCACCTCACCTTTGCCCTATAGGAATGCAGCTTTGTCCAACGCTTTTTGGAGGCTGGCGCCTGACTTTACAATAATCACCTTTAGAGAAAAATAAGTTTCTTAAAATGTTAACAGGCCTCCTGGCCAGAAGATGATGTAAATCACCTGAACTTTTGCATATGATAAGTTTGAAAGCCTGGCTTCGATTAGGATCAGGAACTGCAGTCCTTGCATGACTCCACCCCTTCCCCCATTATCCTCTATGTACAACTTAAGGTATAAAAACTACTTTGGAAAATAAAGTGTGGGCCTTGTTCACCGAAACTTGGTCTCCCCATGTCGCTCTCTCTCTCAAATTCTGGCTGAGTCTCCATTTGGAGCACGGAATCCACCATGCTTACTAATTATGCCTGGGCTTCTAAGATCCGACCGGGGAGGCCTCAGTATCTCCTCTTCTTCGGGAGAACGGAAGGACGCCTGCGGCCTACATAAGTGGTGCAAACTTCTTGTCTTGAAGTTTTATTGATCTCCCGTGTAAACCAAGCTACTCAGCCTCTTTTCTTCACTGAATTTCCTCACTGAGCTATCCTCATTCTATTACTCTTTATATCTTTGATAAATATTTAAATAAATTGGTCGCTGATGCCGTCTCTCCTTCGAATACCCTGGATCAGCTGGGGCTGGACCCCGGCAATTGCCTTATGATACTTTAAGTGATAAAATAATGTCTGAAAGAAAGGCTGAAGTTCAAAGCACATAAAATAACTTTTATGATACAGAGAATCCTTGCTAAAAATATAAAGCTTCTAATGCTTGGAGCACTTTGAGGTAGCATCATACCGGTCATCACTTTCTAGTACTTAATGAATCTTAAGATACAGGAGAAAAAACTCTTGTTGGGATTTTTCTGAGAGAAAACCTTCACTCAGTTCTGAGAGCATCTGCACTTACAGGTCGACTTCACTGTGGTTAAATGAATGCCCTTTTATATCTCCCTCCATCCCTTCATGAGACCAGCAGTATTTCAGAATGGAACCTCAAGAGAGACCGTTAGAGGCCTGCACAGGTCAGTGGAAGCAACAGTGACTACTCTTTGAGATGCTCCATTGTTTACACGAGAACAGTTGACCACCTGGAGTAATAAAGACAGTGAACAGAGAATCTCTCCACTAAAGACACGTCAGTTAACATACAGCTCTGATTTGCATGGATCTGGGCCTGTCTGACTCTAGGTAGGAGGCACCTCAATTCACATCCCTTCTGATACATGGTCACCTGGCCAATGACAGGGAGCCAGCTGTCATAGCTCAACTCAGCCTGTGTAGATTCCCTAATAAAACTGTAAATTTGAACCACATAAAACTGTATTTTGCAGATCAAAAGGAGCAAAAAATCAGGATTTTAAAAGTAAATCAACAATGTAATAAAAGCAACCCATGCCTCTTTAAGGTGTCATTCAAATCAAATAGCTTCATTATAATTTCAACCCTGTGATTCAATGCCTGTGATACTAGAATTTTTATGCTAACATTTTGTATAGTAAAGAGCTTTATAACTAAATCAATCACCAATTTTAAAAATATAATTAAAAATAAGAAAGCAATTAAAATATAAATAAGCAGATAACTATTACAATAATTCAAAATTCATTTAATTTATTAAAATTATATAATAATCACAAGGGAAGTTTAGAGGGCAATTGATCTCTTTATAAATCTTTATTCATTATTTTAAATCTAGAAACTGAGAAGCAACAAATAAATGCTAAATATAATTTCAAAATAAAGTTAGTGAATATATTTCAGGTGTGAACTTTATATTAGACTAAATTTAAATCAAATAACTTTTGGAGTGGTGATTAATATAAACTGGTAGCTCAAGAAGTAAGTGGATTGATATTTGAAAATTTCAATATTCTGTGACAGGCTGAAAAAAATAGTGTTTGCTAAAATGTTATCACAGTAAATTTAACGCTACTGAGTAATAACTTTTGGGGCTTGAAAATAAGGAGATACATATTTGAAGTAAAGTATCTATACTGATAGTCATAAAATATTAGAAGGCACAATATATAACAATTTACTAATGTAAAATTTTCAAAGTGTTTTCTTTTGAGACAAGCTTTTAATGATGAACAGCATATATATAGGATATTGATATTATTCAAATTGTAATGTGCACACATTAGTCTTTCAATTCAACCAGCTAGAAATGACATTAAATGAGTTACACATGA
>NW_011494840.1:4395186-4399951 GCF_000754665.1 Bison bison bison | reverse complement strand
CAACACTGATTTTGGTTTTCCTTTGTTATATGAAAGCAAGAAACAGTTTTCAAATTCTCTTCTTCACCCATCTTTACTATCTTATATCTGTATTTTTAATTGACCTTGCCAGTAAATTATCCAATTCTTTTACAAATTTTACTTTGAGAAGATGCAACCAACTTTCTCAATGCATTTCTTCTCAGTGGTGTTTTGATTTCAATGTCTCTGTGAGGTTTTTCCTTCTTTTTTTGTTTTTTTTAATAACTTTGTGGGAAAGTAATTGACTATGCAAAAGCCTTTGACTGTATGGATCACAATAAACTGTGGAAAATTATGAAAGAGATGGGACTACAAGACCACCTGACCTGCTTCTTGAGAAATCTGTATGCAGGTCAGGAAGCAAAAGTTAGAACTGGACATGGAACAACAGACTGGTTCCAAATAGGAAAAGGAGTACGTCAAGGCTGTATATTGTCACCCTGCTTATTTAACTTATATGCAGAGTACATCATGAGAAACTCTGGAATGGAAGAAACACAAGCTGGAATCAAGATTCCTGGAAGAAATATCAATAACCTCAGATATGCAGATGACTCCACCTTTATGGCAGAAAGTGAAGAGGAACTAAAAGGCCTCTTGATGAAAGTGAAAGTGGAGAGTGAAAAAGTTGGCTTAAAGCTCAACATTCAGAAAACGAAGATCATGGCATCTGGTCCCATCACTTCATGGGAAATAGATGGGGAAACAGTGGAAACAGTGTCAGACTTTATTTTTCTGGGCTCCAAAATCACTGCAGACGGTGACTGCAGCCATGAAATTAAAAGACACTTACTCCTTGGAAGGAAAGTTATGACCAACCTAGATAGCATATTCAAAAGCAGAGACATTACTTTGCCAACAAAGGTTCGTCTAGTCCAGGCTGTGGTTTTTCTAGTGGTCATGTATGGATGTGAGAGTTGGACTGTGAAGAAGGCTGAGCACCGAAGAATTAATGCTTTTGAACTGTGGTGTTGGAGAAGACTCTTGAGAGTCCCTTGGACTTCAAGGAGATCCAACCAGACCATTCTGAAGGAGATCAGCCCTGGGATTTCTTTGGAAGGAATGATGCTAAAGCTGAAACTCCAGTACTTTGGCCACCTGATGTGAAGAGTTGACTCACTGGAAAAGACTCTATTGCTGGGAGGGATTGGGGGCAGGAGGAGAAGGGGACGACAGAGGATGAGATGGCTGGATGGCATCACTGACTCGATGGACGTGAGTCTGGGTGAACCCCGGGAGTTGGTGATGGACAGGGAGGCCTGGCCTGCTGCAATTCATGGGATCACAAAGAGTTGGACACGACTGAGTGACTGAACTGAACTGAAGGTTTACCTTTTGTTAATATCACTATCTATGTTACCTGCTCCAGTTTGGCAGATGGTGAGGCAAAGAGGTAGTGAGCATTATGTAGGGTCCACTGTTTGACAAGACACTGAAAAACAAATGAAACAAAGGCTTAGGCCCTTTCTGAAGGAGGCTTTCTTCAGGCTAACTGTCAAAAAAAAGTCATAGATGATCACATAGATTATGGAAGATCTAGCCCCAAAGATATGTGTGAGGGAAAGCAAGCTGGTGCAGACAACAGAAGATGACAAGCAGAGACCTTAAAATGGCAAATGAATCATCAATGCAAATGGTTAAATAATTGAGCAGTTTAAATAAGTTTTAACTTTTCAGTTCATGCTGTTTGGCTTCAGTGCAGCTCTGTGCAAGTTAATCGTTTAATCCCAAGTATATTTTGATATTTTAGGAACTGTGTTGGCCCATCAGGTCTGCTATTTTGGGTCTAGAAAGTACACTTGAGTCCTCTTAGCAGTCAAACTATAACTTTCTATCGATGTTAACTAATTTTCAAAAAACCAGATGCCATCTTTATTATTTTTAAGGCCTTCCTAACTGATACCCCACATCCAAGGTAAGAGAAACCCAAGACGGTAGGAGCTGAGAGAGGGCATCAAAGGGCAGACAGACTGAAAGCACAATCACAGACAACTAGCCAATCTGATCACATGGACCACAGCCTTGTCTAACTCAATGAAACTAAGTCATGCCATGCTGGGCCACCCAAGATAGATGGGTCATGGTGGAGAGGTCTGACAGAATGTGGTCCACTGGAGAAGGGAATGGCAAACTGCTTCAGTATTCTTCCCTTGAGAACCCCATGAACAGTATGAAAAGGCAAAAAGATAGGACACTGAAAGATGAACTCCCCAGTTCAGTAGGTACCCAATATGCTACTGGAGATCAGTGGAGAAATAACTCCAGAAAAAATGAAGGGATGGAACAAAACAAAAACAACACCCAGTTGTGGATGGGACTGGTGATAGAAACAGGGTTCGATGCTGTAAAAAAACAATATTGCATAGGAACCTGGAATGTTAGATCCGTGATTCAAGGCAAATAGTAAGATGTCAAACATGAGATGCCAAGAGTGAACATTGACATTCTAGAAATCAGCAAACTAAAATGGACTGGAATTGGAATTTAACTCAGATGACCATTACATCTACTACTGTGGGCAGGAATCCCTTAGAAGAAATGGAGTAGCCAAAATCACAGTCAACAAAAGAGTCTGAAATGCAGTACTTGGATGCAATCTCAAAAACAACAGAATTATCTGTGTTCATTTCCAAGGAAAACCATTCAATAATACGGTTTTCCAAGAGTATGTCCCAAGCAGTAATGCTGAAGAAGCTGAAGTTGAATGGTTCTATGAAGACCTACAAGACCCTCTAGAACTAACACCCAAAAAAGATGTCCTTTTCATTATAGGGGACTGGAATGCAAAGGTAAGAAGTCAAGAAACCTGGAGTAACAGGCAAATTTGGCCTTGGAGTACAGAATGAAGCAGGGCAAAGGCAAATCAAGTTCTGTCAAGAGAATGCACTGGTCATAGCAAACACCCTCTTCCAACAACACAAGAGAAGACTCTACACATGACATCACCAGATGGTCAACATGGACGTCAGCTTGATTATATTCTCTGCAGCCAAAGGTGGAGAAGCTCTATACAGTCAGTTAAAACAAGACTGAGAGCTGATTGTGGCTCAAATCATGAACTCCTTATTGCCAAATTCAGACTTAAATTGAAGAAAGTGGGGAAAACCACAAGACCATTCAGGTATGACCTAAATCAAATCCCTTATGACTATACAGTGGAAGTGAGAAATAGGTTTAAGCGGCTAGATTTAATAGACAGAGTGCCTGATGAACTATGGGTGGAGGTTCGTGACATTGAACAGGAGACAGGAATCAAGACCATCCCCAAGAAAAAGAAATGCAAAAAGAAAAATGACTGTCTGAAGAAGCCTAACAAATAGCTGTGAAAAGAAGACAAGAGAAAAGCAAAGGAGAAAAGGAATGATATGCCCATTTGAATTCAGAAATTCAAAGAGTAGCAAGGAGAGATAATAAAGCCTTCCTCAACGATCAATGCAAAAAAAAAAAAAGAGTAGAGGAAAACAATAGAATGGAAAATGCTAGAGATCTCTTCAAGAAAATTAGAGATACGAAGGGAATATTTCATGCAAAGATGGACTCAATAAAGTACAGAAATGGTATGGACCTAACAGAAGCAGAAGATATTAAAAAGTGGTGGCAAGAATACACAGAAGAATTGTACAAAATGATCCTCACCACCCAGCTAATCATGATGGTGTGATCACTCACCTAGAGCCAAACATCCTGGAATGTGAAGTCAAGTAGGCCTTAGGAAGCACCACTACGAACAAAGCTAGTGGAGGTGATGGAATTCCAGTTGAGCTATTCCAATACTGAAAGATGATGCTGTGAAAATCCTGCACTGAATATGTCAGCAAATTTGGAAAACTCAGCAGTGGCCACAGGACTGGAAAAGGTCAGTTTTCATTCCAATCCCAAAGAAAGGCAATGCCAAAGAATGCTCAAACTACCACACAATTGCACTCATCTCACACACTAGTAAAGTAATGCTCAAAATTCTCCAAGCTAGGCTTCAACAATATGTGAACCACAAACATCCAGATTTTCAAGCTGGTTTTCGAAAAGGAAGAAGATGTAGAGGTCAAATTGCCAACATCCATTGGATCACCAAAAAAGCAAAAGAGTTCTATAAAAACACCTGTTTCTACTTTACTGACTATGTCAAAGACTTTGATGTGTGAATCACAATGAATTGTGCAAAATTCTGAAAGAGAAGGGAATACCAGACTACCTGACCTGCCTCTTGAGAAATTTGTATGCAGGTCAGGAAGCAACAGTCCCTGGGATTCTCCAGGCAAGAACACTGGAGTGGGTTGCCATTTCCTTCTCCAATGCATGAAAGTGAAAAGTGAAAGCGAAGTCGCTCAGTCATGTGCGACCCCATGGACTGCCGCCTACCAGGCTCCTCTGTCTATGGGATTAGCCAGGCAAGAGTACTGGAGTGGGGTGCCATTTCCTTCTCTGAATATAAAGCCTTAGAAGCCTTAAAATTCTAGGGAGTACTTTAGCATCTTTGAATAAAACAGTAATGGAAGCTAGAACAAGAACCTGTCATGGAATTTAAAAACAAGCTGGAATCAAGATTGCTGGGAGAAATATCAATAACCTCAGATATACAGATGACACCACCCTTATGGCACAAAGTGAAGAGGAACTAAAAAGCCTCTTGATGAAAGTGAAAGTGGAGAGTGAAAAAGTTGGCTTAAAACTCAACATTCAGAAAACGAAGATCATGGCATCCAGTCCCACCACTTGATGGGAAATAGATGGGGAAACAGTGTCA
>NW_011494840.1:4376686-4394717 GCF_000754665.1 Bison bison bison | reverse complement strand
TCGATGGACGTGAGTCTGAGTGAACTCTGGGAGTTGGTGAGGGACAGGGAGGCCTGGCGTGCTGCGATTCATGGGGTCGCAAAGAGTCGGACACGACTGAGCGACTGATCTGATGTGATATGATATGTGTGTAAGTTCTGATATTGGCTTAACTTTATATTGCTACCTATAAAATAGGAGGCATCAGTTCAGTTCAGTTCAATTGCTCAGTCGTGTCCGACTCTTTGTGACACCATGAATCACAGCGCCAGGCCTCCCTGTCCATCACCAACTCCCGGAGTTCATTCAAACTCAATAGGAGGCATAATATGTTCTATTTGCATCACTGGAATGCTAATGAGGACTAGTGAATTAATATATTAGCTAAGTGTTTTGGGGAAGCAATTTGGTTGTAAAGATCACTGAGGAATAGATCTCAGAGAATTATATGATGTATAACATGTGTTATTGAGGATAGAGGATATTTCAGTAATCTTATAAATTGCCCCCTTAATCATGAGAGTTCACTTTTTCCAGTTTATTGATATGAAATAATCTTCAAAAGTGGACAAGGAACACTTGCCAATGTCTATTTGTATCTTTCAATTGCAAGTTAATATTCACGGCCAACACATTTCATTCAATCGGAGGCTTCATGTATGTTAGCCAGTGTGATGATATGTAGGATATAGGGAGGAGATGGGCCAACTCAGTTGACTTCTTCCCACACCAAGGTACTTTGGGTAGCTGAAGACACACTCCCTCCCACATGCCAACCCACTGGCTAGATTTACTAAAATGATTTCAAAATAAGATGTAACAATCACCCCCTTCACATATTTTATATGAGTAAGACCATTGGTAGACAAAAAGTGGCTATGAGTTTTGACACTATAATTTCCCTTAATGGAGGAGGATATTTTTTAAACATCCTTATATCTTTATTTCCTCCTTGCAAGGTATAATTGGTTTCTTCCAAATTTTATTGGAATTAAGCATTTCAGGTTTTTGAAAAAGATGTTTACTTTTTATTTTATGAAACATTTTGCTTCTCAAAGAATAATTTGTGAATGAATTTCTTAAAATGAATGTCAAATGATCAAAATGAAAATATGTAATATTTCTATTAATAGATTTAGAACAATTATTTTCTGTAAAAAAGGTGACTTAGGGTGATCTCCTGTGCTGCTTAGTATTATTATTATTATTTTTAACTTATTTATTTTTTTGTTTTGGTCATGCTGGTCTTCACTGCCAAGCACAAGCTTTCTCCAGTTGGGGTGAGTGGGGACATTCTTTGTTGTGTTTAAAAGCCTTCTCAAGGCAGTGGCCCCTCTTATGGAGCACAGGCTCTAGGGCTTATGGGCTTCAGTGGTTATGGCACATGGACCTAGCTGCTCCATGGCGTGTAGAATCTTCCTGGATCAGGGATCAAACTGGTATCCCCCGCATTTGCAATTGGACTCTTACCACTGTACCAGCAGGGAAATCCAGCATTTATTATGATTGAACAGTACAAAAGTGTATTATCAGAATCTACTTGGTAGGTTCATTGTTGGTACATACTTAAGGAAATGGGAATCTACAGATATAAATTGCTTTATCTTACCTTGGAAGATATTCCTTGGTAAATGCCACCTCTCTTCCTCAGTTTGTGCTGAAGAACTCATGCCTTGATAGGCATAGGACTGAGAGAACATGGAGCCTGCATATCCGCTCCAGAATTTCATTCTGGAGCTGGGCTTTTATTTTTACTGGAGGGTGGAAGTTGTTAGTCTTTCACTGACTGAAGGACAAATATGTGCCTAGAAGCTTTGCCACTTTCGAGTAAACATAGATAATAGGCACAATCTCCACTTTTTCCTAAGGAAACAAACCCTGGAAGCTGAGGTATATGTTTTAATTCTCTGTTTTATTTTTGTAAAGAGAGAAAATAATACTAACAGATCCACAGAGACTAATAGGCTTTCTCTTTGCTTTTTACATCCCATTGCCTGACTTAATGGTGGTAATCTGGGAGTACTCTCATTTCATTTGTATAATTCAATACTGATATTTATCATTAGAACTAGGCATTTCACATAAACATAGTCATTACATTTTAAATGAATGTTTTATTTCAATGTTTATTTTCTTATTTTAAAATAGTATATTGTATCACTTAAATTGTACTTAACATCACCCATAATTCACATCTACATAATGAAATAAAGTATCCTTGTGGTTGTAATGATGCATATCTGTTAAATTTCAGGAACTTGGCAGATCAAAAATATTTTGAAGACCTAGACTGATATACTCACATGATAATATATTTGTTATTTGAAAAAGTGTTAACTAGATGAAAGAACCATGAGTAAATTAAAAATGTCTGGATTGCAATTATTTAAAATACAGATCAAAGATGGGTCAGGATATTTTATTTATGCATTTTGTTCTGTTGATACATATCTGGAACTTCTAAATACAGAATTCTTTTACCAACAGAATCTTTAATTTAATTTTTATTGATTCTCTTCAACACTTTACTCCCACATAACATAACAATCATAGTTACCTTCTATAATTAATTTCTAGCAAAAAATTATATCCAAATTATCCCCCTCCCCCAATTCCAGCAGAAAAACTGAATCTATTGTATTATAATCTGAAAATCTTGGTGCACCAAATAAATGATATCACATAAATCTTAATAGGAAAGATTGTAACACTTCAGCATTAATATTTACATAATATAATTTAACTTTTTAATCAGTACTGCTAGATTGTCTTTGTTTTAAACACTATCTTTAAATACCAGCTTTATTATAATTGCTACATAGTAAGATTCACCAATTTGTTTTGAGTCCAAGCGCCATCTGCTTGTCACATGACAGGCCAATTAACTGAGGGATGAGGTGTTGAGGCAAGGAATACAACTTTATTTGGAAAGTCAGCTGACCAAGAAGATGGTGGAGTAATGTCTCAAAATAACCATCTTGTCAGGATCTAGATCCCATTTTCTTTTATAGGACAGAAAAGGGGAGGAGTTAAGGAAGTAAAGACCATTATCTTGCAAATGTCTGCTGGAATGGCCAAACTCAGTGAGATGATGTGCTTGATTGATTCAAGCACAGAGGCAGGTTTCTCTGAGGCAGGTCATTATGTATGATTATAATAACAAAAGCAATGAAAAACAAAGTTGAAGTCAAAGAAACAGAGCCCTCATGGAGTCAGAATTGGCTCTTTCCTGAAACAATGCTTTCTCCCTTTTTAAAATTAAAATTCATTGAATGTTGGCAAATATTTAGACTCAGGTAAATGAAATATCAATAACCTCCGGTGTACAGAGGACACCACCTTTATGGTTGAAATCAGTGAGGAACTAAAGAGACTCTTGATGATGGTAAAAGAGGAGAGTGAAAAAGTTGACTAAAAATTCAACATTCAAAAAACTAAGATCATGGTATTCGGTCCCATCATTTCATGGTAAATAGATAGGGAAACAATGGAAACAATTGCAGACTTTATTTTCTTGGGCTCCAAAATCACTACAGCTAGTGGCTGCAGCCATGAAATCAAAGAGTGCTTGCTCCTTGGAAGAAAAGCTATGATAAACCTACATAGCATATTAAAAAGCAGAGACATTACTTTGCGAACAAAGGTCTGTATAGTCAAAGCTATGGCATTCCCAGTAGTCATGTATAGATGTGAGAGTTGGACCATAAAGAAGGCTGAGTGCCAAAGAATTGATGCTATCAAACTGTGTTGGAGCAGACTCTTGAGTGTCCCTTGGATTGAAACTGAGATAGAAATTGTTAGGCAGTCAGTGTAGGACTCTGAGACCTCGGTCTTATTTGCAATAAACATCTCACTTTATTAGCCTAAAGCTATACACTTTGTCCCAAATTTCTGGAATGTGTCCTTGATCTGATAAACTATTATCACTCAGATCCAGAGAAGGACAGTAATTAACTTCTGTTCCACATGCCTTAGGGAAATACAACTGTTGATCATTAACCTTAAGCCCTTATATTTGGTCCATTGTAAAGTCACCAGTGAAAGTGAAGGTGTTAGTTGTTAAGCCATGTCTGATCTTTGCGACCCCATGGACTGTTGCCTGCCAGACTCCTGTGTCCATGGAATTCTCCAGGCAACAATACTGGAGTGGGTTGCCATTTCCTTCTCTAGCGGAACGTCTGACTCAGAGATGGAACCCGAACTCCGATCCCCTGAATTATAGCCAGATTCTTTATTGTTTGAGCCACCTAGGAAAGCCCACAAAATGACCAGGGGGGCATGAAAAAGGGCGGCAAATTAATCTGAGGATCAAGGAAATCCATAAAGATGATGTTGAACACTTTGATCTTTAAACTGATTCGTTAGAAATGACATATTTTAAGGACAGGAACCAACCAAAAATGTAGAGATTAAGGATATACAAACTACAGTAAGCCCCACCTTTGGGGCATTTCTTATCCCCTCTCAGTGTCTATGCTGAGAGTTTTGTACTTTCCTCTTCTCTAATGGATCCTATTTTCTTGCTATGTTTGTGTATATGTGGACTCCATTCTTTGGCTCCACAAACAAGAACTCAGATTCCCATTTCACTAGGAAATCAAACCATTTAATCCTCAAGGAAATCAATCCTCAATATTCATTGGAAGGACTGATGCTGAAGCTCCAATACTTTGGCCACCTGATGTGAAGAGCCAACTTATTGAAAGGACCCTGATGTTGGGTAAGATTGAGGGCAGAAGGACAAAGATGAAATGGGAATCTAATGAATAAACTTCATGAACACACTAACACTCATGGTAGCAAGAGAACAGGATTTATTAAAGAGAAGGAAAATACAAAGCTCTCAGCATAGACCCTGAGAGGGGGTAAAGAGCACTCCAAAGGTGGGATTTACAGTAGTTTTTATATCCTTAATCTCTACATTTTTGGTTGGCTCTTGCCCTTAAAATATGTCACTTTTAACCAATCAGTTTAAAGGTCAAAATGTTTAACTTAACGTCTTTATGGCTTCTCTTGATCCCCAGATTAATTTGCCTACTTTTTCATGCCCTCAGGCCATTTTACAATGTACCAGATGTATGGGCTTAATATTAATGATCACCAGTTGTTTTTCCTTCATGCCTATGGACCAGAAGTTAATTGCTGCCCTTCCCAGGGTCTGAGTCCTGATAATTTTTCAGGCCAAGGACACATTCCAGTAATTTGGGACAAAAGGGTATAGCTTTAGGCTAATGGAGCAAGTTGTTTGTTGCAAACAAGACTGACGTTTGAGTCCTACACTGACTGCCTAGCATTTCTACCTCAAGGAGACCACAGAGGACGAGATGGTTGGATGGCATCACCAACTCAATGGTTAGGAGTTTGACCAAGCTTCAGTAGAAGGACAGAGAAGCCTGGTATGCTGCAGTCCATGGGGTTGCCAAGAGTTGGACATGACTGAGCGACTGAACAATAATTTTCACACAATCAAATACACACAGAACAATTTCAGCACTTCACACGTTTACTTGTTGCCCTTGTAGTAAATCTCATGCTTTTGTTGTGAAAATCTTGGTTCTCTGTGCACTGATGCGAAATAGATATACTGAGATAGTTATGGAGGAGAAGGAAAGAGTAACTTAACACAGTAGGCTAACACCTCAAGAACTGTGCCCCATTCCCTGGTGAATAAGGAGAGGTTATATAGTCAAACAAGTATATGTAAAAATGTTCAAGGCAGTAATGGTCTTAGGTTCTTCTTTCTACTGAAAAGTTTCAAAATGTAGGGTTACTGATAAGATCAGGGATTGTGCAGTCTCAGGTGGGCTGGTCTCCTCATCTTAATGAGCTTCTCTGGTCCCTTTAATCTTGCCTCAGGTGCTTTCATGCCTGCTCTTCCCTTGATTAGAAACCTTTTCAAAACTGCTCTTTGGAACTCAAGGAAGGCCCTGGAGGTTGTAGTTTCTCTTACATGAAAAGGAGGACAAAAAGGCCTCTGTTCCCAGGACCTGCACAGGGCCCTGATCAGCATCAACTTCTACTCTACTGTGCCCCATTAATGACTCATTCTGTCCCTATAGGTTTACCTCCAAGAATCTTAAAAATAGACAGTGTGTGTCCCAGAATATCATAAAATAGACTGTGTGTGAATAAGTTAGCCATTTTATTCTGTCTTAGTTGAGTGTAAAATATTTGAGATTAATCCAGAATTAGTTGTTGTTCAATCACTAAGTCATGTCCAACTCTTTATGACTCCATGGACTGCAGCACACCAGCCCTCCCTGTCCATCACCAACTCCTGGAGTTTACTCAAACTTGTGTCCATTGAGTCAGTGATGCCATCCAACCATCTCATCCTCTGCTGTCCCCTTCTCCTCCTGCCCTCAATCTTTCCCAGCATCAGGGTCTTTTCAAATGAGTCAGTTCTTCACATCAGGTGGCCAAAGTATTGGAGCTTCAGCTTCAGCATCAGTCCTTCCAATGAACACCCAGGACTGATCTCCTTTAGGATGGACTAGTTGGATCTCCTTGCAGTCCAAGGGACTCTCAAGAGTCTTCTCCAACATCACAGTTCAAAAGCATCAATTCTTCTGCACTCAGCTCTCTTTATAGTCCAACTCTCACATCCATACATGACTACTGGACAAACTATAGCCTTGACTAGACAGATTTTTGTCAGCAAAATGATCTACCTGCTCCTTCTATTGTTAAGTATGAATACACAAAAATGATTGATCTATTTATTTGTTCAAAAGCACTAGGATTTCCATATTTTTGGTCTTGAATAAAAGCTATATCAGTGTTCAAATAAAGGGTTGTGTATATATATTAATATTCATACATGTTTAATTAATACTTAGGAGTGATATTGAAGGAACATGTAGTAAGCAGATATTTTCTTGTTAAGAAATGGACAAACTGGACTTCCTTGGCAGTGCAAAGGGTAAGAATCTGCCTGCTGGTGTAGGGGACATGGGTTTGATCCCTGGCCCAGGAATATTCCACATAACTCAGAACAACTAAACCTGTGGGTCACATCTATTGAGCCTGTACTCTGTCTAGAGCCTTCAAGCCTAAACTACCAAGCCTGTGTGCACAACTACTGAGGTTTGTATGTCTAGAGCCTGTGCTCTGCAACAGGAGAAGCCACCACAATGAAAAGTCCACAGTGCAACAAAGAGTAGCCCCCACTCTCCACAACTAGAGAAATCCTGAACAAAGCAGTGCAGCCATAAATTAATAAAATTATTAAACAAAATGGATAAACTACTTTCTAAAGTGACTACACCACGTTGAACTCCCTTCAACAATAACCTGAGTTTTTTTTTTTTTTTAACTTTACAATATTGTATTGGTTTTGCCATATATCAACATGTTATCCTAACAAGCAATCATTATTTTCAGGTTTTATTTTTTTTTTCCCTTTAATTTGCGATTCTAATAAGGTTTTAACCTGCATCTCATGATGCTGAACATCCATTTCTGTGCTTAAATATCATTCATGTATCTTCTTCAGTGAAGTGTCTATTCAAATATTTTGCCCATTTTAAAAACAGTTCTTCTTTCCATTCTTATCAGTGAGTTTTGAGTCTACCTGTATGTGTGTGCAATTTTATAGTATGTAAATTATGATATACAGATATATACTCTGTGTGCATTTCCTTCTAGTCTCTGACATTCCCTTTGCATTGGCTTTAACATGTCTTTGGAAGACTAGAGTTTTATAAATGCTGAAATCTAAATTATTATTTTTAATTCTTTTGCATTAGTGGAATGGATACAAACTCCTTACAGAGTTGAACAGAAGTGGTAAAAGCAGAAATTTTAAAATTTTTCTCTGATTCATTGTCTGTTATGAGAAGTAGTCTTAGTTTAGATAACCTTATCAGATTATAGAAGTTTACTTTGATTCCTGATTGGTTTACAGATTTTATTATGAAAGTGTGTTGTGTTCAGTCATTTCAGTTGTGTTCAACTCTTTGGGACCCTATGGACTATAGCCTGCTAGGCTCCTCTGTCCACGGGATTCTTCAGGCAAGAACACTGGAGCGGATTTCTGATCCAGGGATTGAACCTGGATTTCCTGCATTGCAGGCAGAATTTTTACCATTGAGCAACCAGGGAAGCCCCTATGAAAATGTACAAATATTCTCATATGTTTCTATTGCATCTATTAATATATTATATTGGTTTTCTTTTTTTAAATGTTAATATGGTTAAGTAATTTGCTTCTTTGAATGTTTAACTTACTATATACCATGTGTATCCAGGAGAAAGCCCACTTAATCATATTTTATCTTTTAATATATTACTAGAATTAATGTGTTACTATTTTTTTGAGGGTGTCTTAATCTATGTTCATAAAAATATTCATGTGTAGTTGTTGTTTTTCTTCCTATCTTTGATTTTGGTATCAGGGTAATGCTGGTCTCATAAAATAAGTGTTCTTTTCTTTCTACATTATGGAAGGATTTGTGTAGAATTGTTGTAATTTTTCATTTAAATATTTCACTAAACTCACCATTGAAGCCATTGGCTATGAAGTTGCTCTGTGGGAATACACATAATTAAGAATTCAAATTTTTAAAATAAATGTAGGACTATAAAGATTATCTATTTATTTATGAGTGAGCATATGTGTCCTTCAAAGGATTTGTCCATTTAATATAAATTGTCTAATTTACTGTCATAAAATTGGGCATAATAGTTTCTTCATTTAATATTCATAGCATCAGTAGTGATACTCTTTTATTGTTGATATTGAAAATTTATGTTTACTGTCTTTTTTCTTTATCAATCTAGTTATAGGTTTATTAAAATTATTAATTGTAAAATTAACATACTTAAGATGTTAACTAAGCTATTGATTTGCAATCTTCTTTTCTAATATAAATATTTAACATTATAAATTTCTCTTTAAGGATTGCTTTAGTTGTAGTTCTCAAATTTAGATATATTATCTTTTCAGTTTCAATCATGCCTACATGTATGTAATTTTCATCACACAGACACATGCCAAGGGACTTATTCTAGGAAGCAGAATTTATTATTTTCCTATCCTGTTCCTCTCTACCTAAGAGTTGTTTCTCAGCTTCAGTGGTGGTGTTTTCTCAGCATTCCTATATCTCTTCAAAATGGAAGACATTTTCTGCCTCCTAACGGTGGTGGGTCCTATATAAGATATATTGTTTTCTTCCTTCTCCAGAAGGAGCAGACCTCTAATAGTATTAGTATAGTGTCCATGAACCCACTACTCTTTCTCAGGTTTAGAGGATTTTACCTCCCTTTCTCCTAGGAACATAGTCTTTACCTAGGCCCTGGGAGCGATACACTTGCTGCCCCTTCCCTGGTGGAGAAAGGTTTTAGCTCCTTTTGAGGGAAGAATCTGGACAATGAATTAAGGGTTCATACTCTTTCCACCATAAACTCCCACCATGTTTCAATCCGCCAAGTAGAATCTCCCTAATGTTTCTCTTTAGTATCTGGTACACTATGTGAAATAGTATGTGTGAAAGACTGGACTCCTCTTGTGTTTTTCCCCCCACCCCCGACCCCCCACAATCCCAGAGTACTAACACTAGCAAACTTTCAGCCTTTTCCAACTTGTTAAAATTTTATCTGATTTCTCCTTACTTCCTTGTGTAGCAACTGGAACTTCTTTTTCCTATGTTCTGCAAATGTGTAGTGAAGTGCATGTGACAACTTACCTGCGGAAGAGGGGAGCTGCCTCTTTTTGTTTTGTTAAGTGGTGAACTCCGGGAGTTAGTGATGGACAGGGAGGCCTGGCCTGCTGCAATTGATGGGGGTGCAAAAAGTCGGACACGACTAAGCGACTAAACTGAACTGAACTGGGTCACACTGCAATCTCAGCTCTCTGATGCGTTTAAGAAATTTGTGTTTGTTTGTCTGTTTTTCATCTGAACTGTATTTGAAGCACTTTCTAACTTTTGACATACTTTGCAGAAGCTATTAGTATTGCTATCATAAATCTTCATATTTAAATAGCATGCAATAGCACATAATCTACATAAATTAAATTTCTAAAGTGGACATCTTTCTCTTTTCAAGTGTTGAGAATTACTGTGCATTCAATAAGGAAGTAAAATTAAAAAAAATATGTGATTGATTTGGATCTACTTTAAAAACAATCTACCTCTAGTTAATATTAATATTTCTTATTTACTGAATAGCCAAATTTTTGAAAATTTTTTAAAAGAAGGGAGATTGTTTTAGATATCAAAAGTACTACAATTTTTAACAGGTTATCTCTTAAGTAGTCTCAATATGATTTTCTTTTCATTTTTCAGTAAACCTAATAATTAACAAAAATAATAGTTCTAAAAACAAGAGTAATTAGTAGGTCATTTATAACATATTGCATGATAAATTTTTGCACATTAAGAAGCTATTACAAAACAGCAGTGTACTTCCAATTTAAAAAAAAAATAAGACTGCATTACCACTAAATATGACCTTTGATCTATGGCCCATAAATCAAAGAACTAACTTGAGTTTATGTAGCACTCCTTTGAAAAAGGTTTTATGTTTACAGCATTGCAAAATAAAACAAAACAAAGAAAAATATATGTCAGGGACTATAGATAGCTCTTACAGAAATATTGCAAATACAAATAATTGAGTGAATTATATAACTATGAAAACTATTATTCAGTTTCAATAACATATATTGATATAAACAATCATTATGATGATACCTAGCATAAAGGATAGTCCACAGGGAAAAAACTGGATTAAAATTACCTAATTAAAACTCTAAAATTTCTTGTTGATTAGTCTCAGGAAAGTAAATTAACAGCCATTTTCTTTAATTTTCTCATCTGTGCAATGAGGTTGGTAGTACTAGGTACTTTACTATTAAACTGTAAAAATTAAGTGAAATACTATAGACAAAGTGCTTAGCACAGTTACCAGCGTATGTTAAACACTAGTTATACATTTATTAAGTAAAGAAAAACTATACAGTGAGTTGTCAACCCAAAGATAATATAGCCAGTTACTTTACCAACACTGTTTCATTATTTGGGAATAGCAGAGGATTGAAATTCAGGACAAATGAGATTTGGTGAATCTCAAGTCCAGAGAACAAAGCAAGTCCAGAGAACAAAGGTGAGGCACATACTTTTATTAGTATATAGGAGGAACCTGTGGATGGGGAGAGTGTTCTTTTCAACAAAGTTTCATTGGAAAAGAATAAGAATTACAAGTTGTGGTGGTTTCTTGTTGGGTGCAAATGGTCATTAGTGCAAGGAGGAATCTTCCTTCTTTAAAAAAAAAAGGTAAAATTCCCATGTGATTAATGTCCGTCTTTGTACCAGAAGAAACTCATATTTCTTATCTTCCTTTTTCCTGTTGGCTATGAAGGATGCAAAGTCATGTGAGAGCTTTCTTCTCAGTTTCCCTACTGCACAAAAAATGAGATTTCCTACATTTCCACATTCCACCCTTGTGGTCAAGGTCTTTCCTCAAAAGCAATACTAATCAAGAGTCAGGTTTTCCAATTTAGTAGTTTTATTCATTGGTGCCAGGAAGAATCTTTCCTGGATGCCATGACCCATGTTAGAGGAAAAGTGCCAACTGGAAACAATTGAGGTCATATTTGAGTAACAGAGAAGAGTAGGAAGGGGAACTCTTTCATTTTCCATCTAATGTGTATTCTCAGTAAGGTTGTAAGGTTGTAAACATTGGAGATCATCTCAAGTGCTAGTCTAGCAGAACCCTATTGGGTATGTTTATTTTGCAAAGACTTGACAGGCAATAGGTACAAAGTTCAACAATAATTATGCAAAACAGAGTTAAAATATAAACACATCTATGTATACATATATACGTATATGTATACAACTGCTTATGATGATTTTAAAGCAGGAAGCTGTGTGTCCTGAAGGTAAATAGCTAAATAGGTAAAAATACCAGGGCTTATTAGGTGAATTTTGGTGTAATCAATGGGTTTGCTTTCTGATTGGTAATTGAGTGTTTCTCTCCCCAAAGGCATTTATCCATGTATTATTGTTTAGTCACCAAGCTGTGTCCAAATACTTCTGCGTTCCAGTCCCCTATGATGAAAAGGACAGCTTTTTGGGGTGCTAGTTCTAGAAGGTCTTGTAGGTCTTCATAGAACCGTTCAGCTTCTTCAGTATTACTGTTTGGGGCATAGACTTGGATTAATGTGATATTGAGTGGTTTGCCTTGGAAATGAACAGAGATCACTCTGTTATTTTTGACATTGCACCTAAGTACTGCATTTCAGACTCATATTGACTATGATGGCTGCTCCATTTCTTCTAAGGAATTCTTGCCCACAGTACTAAATACAATGGTCACCTGAGTTAAATTCACCCATTCTAGTCCACTGATTCCTAAAATGTCTATGCTCACTCTTGCCATTTGCTGTTTAATAACTTCCAACTTACTTTGATTCATGGACCTAACATTCCAGGTTCCTATCCAATATTCTTCTTCTTTTTTTTTTTTTTTTTTTTTTCTAATTACTTGTTTTTTTTTTTTAATTTTTTAAATTTTATTTTATTTTTAAACTTTACATAGTTGTATTAGCTTTGCCAAATATCAGAATGAATCCGCCACAGGTATACATGTGTTCCCCGTCCTGAACCCTCCTCCCTCCTCCCTCCCCATACCATCCCTCTGGGTTGTCCCAGTGCACTAGCCCCAAGCATCCAGTATCGTACATCAAACCTGGACTGGCATCTCGTTTCATACATGATATTTTACATGTTTCAATGCCACGGACCTTGCTTCCATACCAGTCACATCCACAACTGGGCATTGTTTTCACTTTGGCCCAAAATCTTTATTCTTTGTGAATGTCCAACTCTTTGTACCCCATGGACTGTAGCCTGTCAGTATCCTCTGTCCATGGAATTTCCCAGGCATGAATACTGGTATGTATTAAATCACTTCAGTCTTGTCTGACTCTTTATGATCCTATGGACTGTAGCCTGCCAGGCTCCTCTGTCCATGGGATTCTCTAGGCAAGAATACTGGAGTGGTTTGCCAGTTCATCCTCCAGAGGATCTTCCTGACCCAGCGATCAAACCTGAGTCTCTTGCATCTCTTGCATTTGCAGGCAAGTTCTTTACCACTGGTGCCACCTGGGAAGCCACAAAGTGAAAGTGAAAGTTGCTCAGTCATGTCTGGCTCTTTGCAACCCCATGGACCATACAATCCATGGAACTGTCCAGGCCAAAATACTAGAGTAGGTAACCTTTCCCTTCTCCAGGGAATCTTCCCTACCCAGGGATCAGACCCAGGTCTCTGGCATTGCAGACAGAGTATTTACCAGCTGAGACACAAGGGAAGCCTGCATGAATACTGGAGGGGTGGTCATTTCCTACTCCACAGGATCTTCCAAATGCAGAGACTGAACTTCTGTCTCCTGCATTAGTAGGTGGATTCTTCACCACTGAGCCACCAGGGAAGACATATCCCTGTGTAATAGGTGGTATATAGGCTTACTAGGTGGCTCAGTGGTAAAGAATCTGCATGTCAATGTAAGAGACTTGAATTTGATGTATGGGTTGGGAATATTCCCTAAAGGAGGAAATGGCAACCCACACCAGCATTCCTGCCTGGATTTTTTGCATTCCATAAGGACCTATGGACAGAGTTGCCTGGTGAGCTATAGTCCATTGGGTGGCAAGGAATCAGACAAGACTGATCAACTGAACATGCACACAATAGGGAATATATGTTATTATATACATTTCTCCTCGTTCAGCTAGTAGATAAAGACTATGCAATTGCCCTAAAGTATTTTAGCCTTTAGGCAAACCATTCAACATCACAATAATCCAAGTCTATGCCCCAAATACCAGTGCCAAAGAAGCTGAAGATGAACTGCTCTCTGAAGACATATAAGACCTCTAGAACTAACACCAAAAAAAGATGTCCTTTTCATGATAGGGGATTGGAAGACAAGAGTAGGAAGTCAAGAACTACCTGAACTAACAGGCAGGTTTGACCTTGGAATGCAAAATGAAGCAGGGCAAAAGCTAACAGAGTTTTGTCAAGAGAGCTCACTGGTCATAGCAAATGCCCTCTTCCAACAACACAAGAGATGTCTCTACACATGGACATCACAGGTTGTTTAACACTGAAAGAAGATTAATTATATTTTTGCAGCCAAAGATGCAGGAATTCTATAGAGTAACCAACACAAGACCTGCCACTGACTCTGGATAAGATCATGAGCAACAAATTGCAAAATTTAGACTTAAATTGAAGACAATAGGGAAAAATCATTGGCTTCACTTGTGGCTCAGCTAGTAAACAATCTCCCTGCAATGTGGGAGATATGGGTTCTATCTCTGGGTTGGGAAGATGCCCTGGGGTAGGGAAGGCTACACACTCCAGTATTCTGGCCTAGATAATTCCATGGATGGGACATTCCATGGAGTCACAAAGAGTTGAACACAACTGAGGGAGTTTAAGTTTCACTTTTGAGGACAATAGGGAAAATCATTAGGCCATTCAGATATGACCTAAATCAAATCACTTATATTACAAGTAGAAGTGACAAAAAGATTTAAGGATTAGATTTAAAAGACAGAAGGCCTGAAGAATTGAGTGGATGTTCATAACACTGTACAGGAAGTGGTGACCGAAACCATACCCAAGGAAAAGAAACACAAGAAGGCAAAATGGTTGTTTAAGGAGACCTTACAAAGTGCTGGGAAAAGAAAAGAATTGAAACATAAAGGAAAAAAGGAACTATATACCCATATGAACAATACCCCATGAATAGTATGAAAAAGCAAAAAGGTATGACACTGAAAGATTAATTCCCCAGATCTGTAGGTGCCCAATATGCTACTGCAGAAGAATGGAGAAATAACTCCAGAAAAAGTGAAGAGATGGAGCCAAAACAAAAAGAGCACTCAGCTGTGAATGTGATGGGTGGTGGAATAACGTCTGATGCTGTAAAGAAAAATATTGCATAGGAACCGGGAACATTAAGTCCATGAATCAAGGCAAATTGGAAGTGGTCAAATAGGAGATGGCAAGAGTGAATATCGACATTTTAGGAATCAGTGAACTAAAATGGAATGGAATGGGTGAATTTAATCCAGATGACCATTATATCTACTACTGTGGGCAAGAATCCCTTAGAAGAAATGGAGTAGCCATCATAGTAAAAAAAAAAAGAGTTTTAAATACAGTACTTGGATGCAATCTCAAAAATAACAGAAAGATCTCCATTGGATTCCAAGGCAAACCATTCAATATCACATTAATCCAAGTCTATGTCCTCAACCAATTATGCTGAAGAAGCAGAATTTGAACAGTTCTATGAAGATCGAAAAGACCTTCTAGAACTAATACCCAAAAAAGGTGTCCTCTTCATTATAGAGGCCTGGAATGCAAAAGTAGGACATCAAGAAACACCTGGAGTAACAGGCAAATTTGGCCTTGGTGTACAAAATGAAGCAGATCAAAGGCTAACAGAGTTTTGCCAAGAGAACACACTGGTCATAGCAAACACCGTCTCTCAACAACACAAGAGAAGACTCTATACATAGACATCATCAGATGGTCAACACCAAAATCAGATCGATTATATTCTTTGCAGCCACAGATGGAGAAGTTCTATACAGTCAGCAAAAGCAAGACCGAGAGCTGACTGTCGCTCAGATCAAAAACTCCTTATTGCCAAATTCAGACTTAAATTGAAGAAAGTAGGGAAAACCACTAGACCATTCCAGTATGGGCTAAATCAAATCCCTTACAATTATACAGTGGAAGTGAGAAATTGACTTTTCATTCCAATCCCAAAGAAGGGCTCTGCCAAAGAATGTGCCATCTATTGTACAACTCTGCTCATTTCACATGCTAGCAAGGTAATCCTCAAAATGTTTCACACTAAGATCAAGAGTATGTGAACCAATAACTTCCAGATGTACAAATATGGAGGAACCAGATGTCAAATTTCTAGCATCAGCTGAATCATAGAAAAAGCAAGGGGATTCACAAAAACAACTATTTCTGCTTCATTGAGTAGAATTTCTGCTAAATTCTTTGACTCTGTGGACCATAGCAAAATGTGGAAATTCTTAAAGACATGGGATTACTAGACCACCTTACCTGCCTTCTGAGAAACCTCAAGAAGCAACATTTCAAGAAGCAGATCAGTTCAGTTCAGTTCAGTCTCTCAATTGTGTCCAACTGTTTGTGACCCCATGAACGAAAGCATGCCAGACCTCCTTGTCCATCACCAACTCCCGGAGTCCACACAAACCCATGTCCATTGAGTTGGTGATGCCATCCAACCATCTCATCTTCTGCCATCCCCTTCTCCTCGTGCCCTCAATCTTTCCCAGCATCAAGGTCTTTTCAAATGAGTCAGCTCTTCACATCAGGTGGCTGAAGTATTGGAGTTTCAGCTTCAACATTAGTCCTTTCAATGAACACCCAGGACTGATTTCATTTAGAATGGACTGGTTGGATCTCCGTGCAGTCCAAGTGACTTCTTCTTCTCAAGAGTCTTCTCCAACACCACAGTTCAAAAGCAAAAATTCTTCGGTGCTTAGCTTTCTTTATAGTCCAACTCTCACATCCATACATGACCACTGGAAAAACCATAGCCTTGACTAGATGGACCTTTGTGGACAAAGTACTGTCTCTGCTTTTTAATATGCTGTTTAGGTTGGTCATAATTTTCCTTTCAAGGAGTAAGTGTCTCTTAAATTCATAGCTGCAATCATCATCTGCAGAGATTTTGGAACAGATCAAGAAGCAACAATTAGAACCAGAAATTGAAAAAGAGACTAATTCCAAATTGGGAAAAGAGAATTCTAAGGCTATGTATTGTTATCATGCATATTTAACTTATATGCAGAGTATATCATGAAGAGTGCCTGGCTGGATGAATCACAAACTGAAATCAATATTTCTAGGAGAAATATCAATAACTGCAGATATACAGATGACAACACCCTAATGGCAGAAACTGAAGAGGAACTAAAGAGCCTAGAAAAAGGAGAAAGAGTGAAAAAGTTGGCTTAAAACTCAACATTCAAAAACAAACATAATGATAGATTGTCTCATCAGTTCAATTCAGTTCAGTTCAGTCACTCAGTCATGTCTGACTCTTTGGGACCCCATGAATCACAGCACACCAGGCCTCCCTGTCCATCACCAACACCCGGAGTTCACTCAGACTCACATCAATCAAATTAATGACGTCATCGAGCCATCTCATCCTCTGTCATCCCCTTCTCCTCCTGCCCCTAATCCCTCCCAACATCAGAGTCTTTTCCAATGAGTCAACTCTTCGCATGAGGTGGCCAAAGTACTGGAGTTTCAGCTTTAGCATCATTCTTTCCAAAGAAATCCCAGGACTGATCTTCAGAATGGACTGGTTGGATCTCCTTGCAGTCCAACGGACTCTCAAGAGTCTTATCCAAGACCGCATTTCAAAAGCATCAATTCTTTGGTGCTCAGCATTCTTCACAGTCCAACTCTTATACCCATACATGACCACAGGAAAAACCATAGCCTTGACTAGACGGACCTTTGTTGGCAAAGTAATGTCTCTGCTTTTGAATATGCTATCTAGGTTGGTCATAACTTTCCTTCCAAGGAGTAAGTGTCTTTTAATTTCATGGCTGCAGTCACCATCTGCAGTGATTTTGGAGCCCAGAAAAATAAAGTCTGACACTGTTTCCACTGTTTCCCCATCTATTTCCTTATGGCAAATACATGGGAGAGAAATGGAAACAATGACAGACTATTTTCCCGGGTTTCAAAATCACTGTGTATGATGACTGCAACCATGAAATTAAAAGATTCTTTCTCTTTGGAAGAAAAACTGTGACAAATCTAGACAGCATGTTAAATGAAGAGACATCACTTTGCCGACCAGTGTTCCTATAGACAAAGCTATGATTTATCCAATAGCCATGTAAGAGTTGAATGATAAAGAGGCTAAGCACCATAGAAACGCTTCTGAACTGTCAGTTCAGTTCAGTTGCTCAGTCGTGTCCGACTCTTTGCGACCCCAAGAATCGCAGCACGCCAGGCCTCCCTGTCCATCAGC
>NW_011494840.1:4361295-4376583 GCF_000754665.1 Bison bison bison | reverse complement strand
AGCATCAGAGTCTTTTCCAATAAGTCAACTCTTCGCATGAGGTGGCCAAAGTACTGGAGTTTCAGCTTTAGAATCATTCCTTCCAAAGAAATCCCAGGGCTGATCTCCTTCAGAATGGACTGGTTGGATCTCCTTGCAGTCCAAGCGACTCTCAAGAGTCTTCTCCAACACCACAGTTCAAAAACACCAATTCTTCCGTACTCAGCTTTCTTCACAGTCCAACTCTCACATCCATACGTGACCACAGGAAAAACCACAGAAATAAACAACGGACCTTTGTTGGCAAAGTAATGTCTCTGCTTTTGAATATGCTATATAAGTTGGTCAAAACTTTCCTTCCAAGGAGTAAGCGTCTTTTAATTTCATGGCTGCAGTCACCATCTGCAGTGATTTTGGAGCCCCCAAAAATAAAGCCTGACACCATTTCCACTGTTTCCCCATCTATTTCCCATGAAGTGATGGGACCAGATGCCATGATCTTCGTTTTCTGGATGTTGAGATTTAAGCCAACTTTTTCACTCTCCACTTTCACTTTCATCAAGAGGCTTTTGAGTTCCTCTTCACTTTCTACCATAAGGATGGTGTCATCTCCATATCTGAGGTTATTGATATTTCTCCCAGCAATCTTGATTCCAGCTTGTGTTTCTTCCATTCCAGAGTTTCTCATGATGTACTCTACATAAAAGTTAAATAAGCAGGGTGACAATATACAGCCTTGACAGCCTCCTTTTCCTATTTGTAACCAGTCTGTTGTTCCATGTCCAGTTCTAACTGTTGCTTCCTGACCTGCATACAAATTTCTCAAGAGGCAGGTCAGGTAGTCTGGTATTCCCATCTCTTTCAGAATTTTGCACAGTTTATTGTGATCCATACAGTCAAAGGCTTTGGCATAGTCAATAAAGCAGAAATAGATGTTTTCTGGAACTCTCTTGCTTTTTCCATGATCCAGCGGATGTTGGCAATTTGAGCTCTGGTTCCTCTGCCTTTTCTAAAACCCACTTGAACATCAGGAAGTTCACAGTTCATGTATTGCTGAAGCCTGGCTTGGAGAATTTGAGCATTACTTTACTAGCATGTGAGATGAGTGCAATTGTGCGGTAGTTTGAGCATTCTTTGGCATTGCCTTTCTTTGGGATTGGAATGAAAACTGACCTTTTCCAGTCCTATGGCCACTGATAGTTTTCCAAATTTGCTGGCATATTGAGTGCAGCACTTTCACAGCATCATCTAATGTTGGTCAAAACTCATGAAATTTCCTTGGATTTCAGGGAGATCAAACCAGTCTATCCTAAAGGAAATCAACCCTAAATATTCATTGAAAGGATTGATGCTTAAGTACCAGTACTCTGGCCACCTGATGACGCTAGGAAGATTGTCAGGAGGAGTAGTGGGTAATAGAGGATAAGATTGTTGGATGGCATCACAAACTCAGTGGACATGAGTTTGAGCAACTCTGGGAAATTGTGAAGGACAGGGAAGCTTGGCATACTGTAGTCAATGGATTTGCAAAGTGTTGGATATGACTGAGTGAGTGAACAACAACTTTAGCCCATATGTCAATTGATCATCCCTGGGTTGCTATTGCTTTGACTATGGAATCAGCTATTCTCCCAACATTAGAGAGGGATTTATGAAAATGTTTTCATTGGCATTTAATCCAATACAAAGGAGAAAGCTTCTCCTTATGGAGGTAAATTCAGAGTCATGTATGCCTCCTGTATATTTTCATTTAAGGTGGCCATGGAGGCTTAATGGGGTCAACAAATGACAAACTTCAAAAGCTTTATTTTAGATCTGGCATCAAGGAGATGTTGGGTGCAATTAGCAGTAGCACTTGGGATAAGTGAAAAAAAGCTCTTACATGATGAACTCAAGCATCATCATTATCATGAATGGATTGAAGCTTTTAGTGACAAATTAAACAGTTAGATCAGTTTATCCCTATTGTGATAAATTAATAAATGTATTGTCTTTCCAAGAAAAGGAAGGAAAGGATCAGGTAAGAAGTAGCAGCAGGATAAAAGTACACAGGTGTGATCAGGCCACTTTGGAAATACTTCCTTCAGCTCTTGTCTGCTTCAATTCCTGGTCAATTTGATTCTGGAGTCTCTAGGGCTTGTATAGGACAGGATATCAGATGCAGTCATCTTTAGCTATGAGATATGTACCCATCTCCAGTCTCTGAAATTTGGCTGCCATCTGGATAATAAGGAGGGTCTGGTATTGTTCCTTACAAGGACATTTAAAGACAATCTTTGTTCTTATTGATTCCAAATCAGAAGTGTGGGGGAAATTGGAAATGTTAGGTTGGAAACTGTAGTCATATATTTGAGTGAAATAGGAAAGTTTAGATATCAGTTCCTCTTACAGGTGTATAACAAATACTTAAAGATAATTAACATGACCAGAAACTAATGTCTACAAAAGTGAAACACAATTTTCCCCTCTATAGTTATCTCCTTTTTTTGTGAAAGATGATCATAGTAAAATGTTTATATTAAATTTGGCCTGATTTTCTGCATAAACACAGCAATAATAGTGATTAACTATATAAGCTCCAGATTATTTTGCTGAAAACTTGTAAACGAGGTCCTAGGCTAATCTTTCTAAGCAGTTTCCAAAGCTTTTATGATCATATCTGACTATCCATATCTCTCTTGAATATGACTATCCAGTCATAGCCTTGGTAATATATCTAATATTTCCAACTGTTTTTTGTTACAAGGATTGATGACTCATTGAATCTGTGCAAATAACTATATTGCCATAAAAATAGAAATACACATTGAAAGCTTTTGAATTTGGAGGGATCAGGTAGGGAGAAAAAGCAAATGTTTCAACTTTGATTACGAAAGTATATCTTACATATTGCTTATAGCTTCAAAGGGAAAAAAAAAATATTTTCCTAAAATCTGGAAAAGCAAAACAATACAGACCTTGCAATAAAATAAGTTACAAAATTATCCTCATCAGTACATTTATTCCCCTATAATTAATATTTTCTTCAGTTAGCAACTTTATGAGTCCATCAGTTTTCTATTAAAGTTTTAGAAAAAAATATACTTATTTCTGTTATGATCTTAAACTAATAAAGCTGTATTCCAGAGCACATGTCAGAGTTCTTTCCATGAATCTCTCTGAAGATGAGATACTTTTTTAGGAACATTTTTGCAGGGCCTCAGAGTAAAATAGTTACTTTCTATGGATGACAAAGCCAAGTTTAAAGGTTTGATAAGAGTTCATTATCATGCAGTAGACAAGCAAATTTTGTTATTCCCATGACACACAACATTTTAAGATAACAGTTGGAATCGTGAATAATAATAGTGTGGTGTATTAGTCACGAAGTCATGTCCAACTCTTTGTGATCCCATAGACTGTAGCTCACCAGGATCCTCTGTCCATGTGATTATCCAAGCAAGAATACTGGAGTGGGTGTCATTCCCTTCTGTAGGAAATCTTTCTGACCTAGTGACTGAACCCCAGTGTCCCAAAATGCAGGCAGATTCTTTACCATCTGAGCCACCAGGAAAGCCATATGAATGATAATATACGAAGACAGATTACATTTCCAAGAACGCCATATAATTTAAGAAACACTACAGAGATGCAGTAGCAATGGGGTCTGATGCCATTATCTTAGTTATTTTTTTGTTGTTGTTGTTTTGTTTTCAGTATTTAGTCTTAAGTTGGCTCTTTCACACTCCCTTCACCTTCATCAAGAGACTCTTTGGTTCCTCTTCACTTTCTGCCATTAGAGTGGTATCATCTGCATATCTGAGGTTGTTGATGTTTCTCCCACCTATCTTGATTCCAGCTTATCAAGCACACTTGATTCCACACTCATCCAGCACAGCATTTCTCATTATGTGCTCAGAATATAGATTAAACAAATAGGGTGACTGCAGACAGCTCTGTCATGCTCCTTTCTTCATCTTGAAGCAATCACTTGCTCCCTACAGGGTTCTAACTGTAGTTTCTTGACCCGCATACAAGGTATTACCTTTCTTGGGAATTGTAATGAGTATTGATCTTGTCCAGTCCTGTGGTCACAGCTGGGTCTTCCAGATTTGCTGATAAAATGAGCGCAAAACCTTGATGGTATCCTCTTTTAGGGATTTGAACAGTTCTGCTGGAATTTCATCACATCCACTAGCTTTATTAATAGCAGTGCTTCTTGAGGCCCACTTGACTTTGCACTCCAAAATTTCTGGTTTTGGGTGACAAACCAAAATATCATAATAATCCAATTCATTAAGATATTTTCTATTTGTTTGTTTATTCAGTTTTTCTGTGTATTCTTTCCATCTCTACTTTATCTTTTCAGATTCTACTAGGCCTCTACCATTTTTAACTTTTATTATGCCCATCTTTGGATGGAATTCTCCCTTGATGTTATCTCTTTCAATTATCTGAAAGAGATCTCTAGTCTTTCTCCTTTTGTTATTTTCTTCTATCATTAAGCCTTGTTCATTGAGGAAGGCCTTTTTGTCTCTTCTAGCTATTCTTTGAAACTCTGTATTTAATTGGATGTACATTTCCCTCTCTCCCTTGCTTTTTGCTTCTCTTCATTCTTCTACTATTTGTAAAGCCTCCTCAGATGACTACTTTGCCTTCTGGCTTTTATTTTTCTTTTGATGGTTTTGTTCACCGCCTCCTGTACAGTATTATGGACCTCTGTCCAAACTTCTTCAGGCACAATGTTAACTAGATCTAGTCCCTCAAGTCTATTCAGAGATAGATTGTGAATTCATACAGGATTTCATTTAAGTCATATCTGGCTAGCCTAGTGTTTTCCCCAGTTTTCTTTAGTTTAAGCCTGAATTTTGCTATGAGAAGCTGATGATCTGAGCCATGGTCAGCTCCAGGTCTTGTTTTTGCTGCCTGTATATAGTTTCTCCATCTTTGGCTACAAAGAATGCAATCAATTTGATTTTGATATTGACCATTCGGTGATGCCCATGTGTAAAGTCATCTCTTGTGCTGTTGAAAAAGAGTATCTGGTATGACTACTGCATTCTCTGCAGAATTCAGTTAGCCTTTGCTCTATTTCATTCTGTTCTCCAAATACATCTGTTACTCCAGGTTTATATTGAGGGCAGAAGGAGAAGAGGGCATCAGAGGATGAGATGGCTAGATGTCATCACCAGTGCAAAGACCATGACCTTGGGCAAGCTCCAGGAGATGGTGAGGCACAGGGAGGCCTGGCATGCTGCAGCCCATGGGGCCACAGAATCAGACACAACTGGGTGACTGAACAACAATGACACAGATGCAATATAAGGAATGTTTTGTATTATTTTTTATTTGGAAATTTTTCTCATGTAATTTAACACATTGAATAAGCTTAAATGACTTATTTCCCTGTTTCTAAGGAATAAAATAGATGCTTTGAGATGCTTCAGGGCCTTCCAGAAAAATCACAAATTTAGCTCAAAGTAAAAGAAAAAAAAAAACAAAACACCTTATTTAGATTTTGACGGGGTATATTTTTCAAAATATCAAAAGTTTTGGACATTTGACTACATAGGAAAACATTTCATTATAAAATTGTACTCAGTTATTCATTTAACCACAGTGACAAAAAGATTTCAAAGGCAAATACATAGCTGAAGAAAGCTTAGGTCTTTTAATATTGAGAAGACTCAGATTTTCCGAGTAATCAAAGAACTGGTAAAGACAGTATGAATATATTTTTTAAGGAAAAATACGTTAACAGCCAAGAAACTTTGTTATTAACAGAGAAAAAAATCAAGATATAATTTTACTCCAGTATACATTTGTTATTAAAGTGTATTTATCTCATCAAATTTAGTTAAATCCATTCTAATTTTAGCCTGCTTGGCCACACATAAAATTCCTTTTTCAATATTATTTTTCCACAAACCTTCTATAATTTTCTGTATACATTTGCTTTTGTCTTTTTTTTTTTTTTTCCTTTTTTATTTAGGGAAATTATTTTATTTTAGGAGTCTAGCACTGAGGATTCCTGAGTGATAAAGTTTATAGCTGGAATGGGATACTATTATTGTAACTTTGCAATGCAACAGACATACAACTGTAGTCAGTGTTTGGGCAGAAGCAGTGAGGCTTGTCGGAGAAGGCAGTAGCACCCCACTCACTACAGTACTCTTGCCTGGAAAATCCCATGGACAGAGGAGCCTGGTGGGCTGCAGTCCATGGGGTTGCTAAGAGTCGGACACGACTGAGCGACTTCCCTTTCACTTTTCACTTTCATGCATTGGAGAAGGAAATGGCAACCCACTCCAGTGTTCTTGCCTGGAGAATCCCAGGGACAGGGGAGCCTGGTGGGCTTCCGTCTATGGGGTCGCACAGAGTCGGACACGACTGAGCGACTTCCCTTTCACTTTTCACTTTCATGCATTGGAGAAGGGAAATGGCAACCCACTCCAGTGTTCTTGCCTGGAGAATCCCAGGGACAGGGGAGCCTGGTGGGCTTCCGTCTATGGGGTCGCACAGAGTCGGACACGACTGAAGCGACTTAGCAGCAGCAGCAGCAGCAGTGAGGCTTGTACAGGTCTGGGACCACTGACAAGCCAAGACTTTTGGCTCATGGACCAGATCTTTCTTAAATTGGATTTGGTTAAAGTTCCTATTGAGCTTCAATATTATACCTTAGAAACGTAAAGTGGTTTTTGGTGGTTCTTTCTCTTGGATTGTGTAGTAGTGGTAGTGTTAGTCACTCAGTCATGTCCGACTCCTCGTAACCCCATGGACTGTAGCCCACCAGGCTGTTCTGTCCGTGGACTTCTCCAGGCAAGAATACCAGAGGATATTCTTCTCCAGGGCATTTTCCCAACCCAGAGAATGAACCGGGGTTTCCTTCATTGTAGGCAGATTCTCTACCATCTGAACCACCAGGGAAGCACAATACTGTATGATACTTATACACAGCATCTAATATCTAAACTAATATTGACCATAGTTCACATCTGATCTTAAACACACCCCAGACCAGGGGATGATGGTCACATTGCTTTGTATAGTGAACATAGCAAAGAGGTAAAACTCTGGGCATTATCCTTGGAATTGGGAATAGTAGACTGTCACAGTAAAATGGCTGCCTATGGCTGTTGAGATGTATATAAATGTGCATTAGCTGTGCAGCAATTTGTCTTCAGCTATTTTAAAAATATTATGTGGCTACCAGAGGCTTATTTAGTGCTGTCTAAATTTTTTAAAATTTTATTTTATTTAACTTTACAATATTGTATTGGTTTTGCCATATATCAAAATGAATCTGCCACAGGTCAAACTTCAGGACTGTGCCTTCAGTTAACTTTATTAATGATGTAAAATTTGAGAATGGAGGTGAGATCACAAATAGCACTTCACCTTGTGAGATTTATAAAAGGCTACTTTATAAGTAAGGATAAAGGTGTTAACTAAGAAAATCTCTTATTAGATTGTTTTGGTTTGTGGTTTGATTTGGGTTTTTTTCACTTCTTATTGCAGAAATTTCAAACAAAACATAAGTAGATGAAATAACATAATGAACCCCCAGTATATATCCACAGCTGAACATCAACAGTTAGTGACCTTTTGTTTCATCTATACCCCCCAACTTTTTTTCCTAAATATACTAAAGCAAATAACAGATTTACATTTGCTTGTAAATTATTATTAAATGTGCATCTTCAGTGTGCATCTCTAACAGTTTTTACATAAATCTAGGGGTATTGTCTTAATATAATTTACCTTGTTTTTCTATTCCCCTTTTTCTTGCATACTGATAGATTTAGGAACTTGCTTATATTTAGATCTACTTTAGTTTTCTTTTAGAAAGAATATTTCATAGGGATGCTGTGTGTTTGCTATTACACATGAGTTCTCAAAGCCTTTGATAGTTTTCTTGCTTTCTGGCTCAGCACGTTATCCAAGGCCCATCTGTATATTCCCTATCCCCCAACTTTTAAACAGCCATTTCACTAAGGAGCTCTAGTTTCTTTATGGGAAGTAGATTTAGAGCTGACAAACTGGGCATGAATGATGCCATTACTATTGGTTTTCATTTTTTTCTAGGCTTTTTCAGGGACAGAATTAGGAAATAGGTATCCTTTAGAAAACAAGGAAATATTGTATAGACATTGACCTGACCAAAAAGTTCTTCTGGGTTTTTCCAAAACATCTTACGGAAAAACCTAAATGAAATTTTTGGCCAATTCATTATGTCATAATAGCTGTAGTATTATATATTTTCCATGCAAGTTTAAGATTACAGTTTGAACTTAATTTCTTTGCTAGTAGGTATGTCTGTCTATCCCAATGATATTAAAATAATTTCTTCATGCCTTATTTGACATTAAATAGTTTAAAATAATTGGAGAAGGAAATGGCAACCCAGTCCAGTATTCTTGCCTGGATAGTCCCAGGGACAGAGGAGCCTGGTGGGCTGCTGTCTATGGGGTCACACAGAGTTGGACATGACTGATGCGACTTAGCAGCAGCAGCAGCCATGGAGTATTTCCTGTCATATTGGTAAACAAAGATGTCACAATCATCAGTTATTGCCACCCTTCAATGTGAGATGGTAAATGTTGTGGTTTGTGCTGGGAAGGAAAAGAATTTCCAGACATGAAGTAGAATGAGAAGAGGATACAGTTTATTAGAATGGGAGACACTGTTAGAACAGCAAGACAGCTCATGGAAGAACAGACTCCTGTTGCCAGCTAAAACCAATTTTTATAGCCTTAAGACAGAGAAAATTCCTACTGGAATGGTGGCATTAGGTGATTTATTAGGATGCTATAGGGTGGGTACTTCACTTAATATGGGCTCAGAGAACTGGCCCATTTAGATCTGGAGGTTCATGGAAACTGTTTTGATAAGGCTTGGTCAGTTCCAGAGATTTTTGTCCTGTGACCTTGATACAAGGCTCCACACCTGTTACCTTGGTATAGGGCTCTACGGTGAGCTCTGAGAGAAGTCAGGGAGGGGAATACCTGCCATCTAGAAGCCACAAACTGTAGCCCCTCCCTTTGGTGAACCTTCAGGAAAGGAATTGCAGGATATGAGAACACAGGATACTAGCTCTAGATAGCTGACGTGCATATCAAAGGAATGATTTCAGTTATCCCAGATTCTTGCATCTTCCCATACATAGAAAAGCACTACATTTTTTAACTGGGGATATCTTTCTTCCTTTAATTAGCAATAATCTTTTGATGCTCAGACTACCTGCCTTTTGTTAAAAATTTATAACCTGGCTCCTCCCTCACCTCCTTGGAGCAGTTCTCTCAGGGTTACTTGAGATGCTGTATCCCAGGCTTAAAGTCCTAAAACTTCCCACAAAATAAAACATAACTCTCAACTTTCAGGTTGTGAACATTTCTTAAGTCAACAAGGACAAAATACTCTTTTTTTTTTCTTCCCTTACCAAAAATGCATTGCCATTCTTGATACCTTTTTTTACTGAAAACTCAAGTTGATCTTTCACATATAGTCATTGTTGTACATCATTTCTAATAGTTTTGTAAAGAAAACAGTTCGTTTCAAAATCAATCTTGGCAACAAACTTCTATAGCATCTGTAATTTTATACAGAGTGAAGTAAGCCAGAAAGAAAAACACCAATACAGTATACTAATGCATATATATGGAATTTAGAAAAATGGTAATGATAACCCCGTATGTGAGACAGCAAAAGAGACACAGATGTATAGAAGAGTCTTTTGGACTCTGTGGGAGAAGGAGAGGGTGGGATGATTTGGGGGAATGGGATGGAAGCATGTATAATATCATATAAGAAACGAATCGCCAGTCCAGGTTTGATACGGGGTCCTTGGGGCTGTTGCACTGGGATGACCCGGAGGGATGGTATGTGGGAGGGGAGTTCAGGATGGGGAACATGTGTATGCCCGTGGCAGATTCATGTCGATGTGTTGCAGAACCAATACAATATTGTAAAGTAATTAGCCTCCAATTAAAATAAATTAATTAAAAAAAAGTTTTTCTTTTTTGCTGTGATTCCAACTTTATTACTTCAAATTTTATTTTCTCAATTTCAAAAATGTGCATAGCTTATGCAGAAAAGAAATGATGCTTGACAGCAATTACAAAAAATTATGGACTTACTGTTATACATAACTGCCTATGCACTATGTTAGTTAAATTTAAACTTATCCCATATAATATAGTTTAAATGGAGCATACTCTATTTGAAAATCCCTTTAAAGGTTTACTAGTATGTACAGGTTCATCCTGAAATTGTTCTGCTGGACTCTGATTGACAGGACAGGCAGAGCAGCAGGATCCCCACATCGCTGCTGAGGATGGCTGCTCTAAGTAGAGTAGGCAGGATAAAAATCTGAAACACAGTGCAACAACTTTTACATTGATGGCAGAACTATGAATATTGGGAGAACACCACAAGAATTCCCAGCTTTGCAAGTAGTTATAAGAAATGGGGGAAGTTGTTTTTAACAAAGTTTGCTGCCTGGCTGCAAATCCGGAAAGACAAGGCAACCTAGTATGAGCCTATCAAAAAGTTACTACTCCCTGACCTTGAGGAGTTAACATTGTGTGTGTGCAGGATAGAATATGTGACTGTTCTTATATTGGACTTTTCATCTGAGTGGTTGCATAGACACTTTATTTACTCAATTTTCTGTGATATGAGAAAAGTAGATTTCAACCATTCAAGCTAAGAAATATAGCGTATATTATGACCCAACACACACCCACTTGTATAAACTCAAATTAGTAACTGAAATAAAGTTTAAAAAACTGACACATTTTTCCTGTTTTCAGGATATATCATGCAAGAATTCTATTTTGCACTTTATAAAACTATTCCTTTTTTATTGACATATGGATAATAAATACATATATAGTGAATTTATCTATGAATTATAAATAAAAGTGAAGAAGCATGTTATCCACTTATATATGTAACATATAGAGTATATGTGTTTCTTAATTTAGATAAATGTTAACCTTAACTCACCAATGGTCTGTGACCACAGTTTGAAAAAGAGTAAATTGCAGTAAATCCTCCCAGAGTAGGAGAAATATCTCATGGGAGTCCCACTGCTTCTTAACTTTCAAAGGGGCACTTGCTGCTTTGTCTGCCTTGTCTCAGCATCAATGCACACATTTTGTGCAGAGTTCATTTATGCTTATTGCTTTAAATGTTTTGACATCTTCTCTTTGATTCATTTGCTATTCTCTTTTTACAGCCTTTTAAACTGTTTACAGCCTTTACTTTCTGGTGAAAATTAAGAAGCAGACCATTGTAAACTAACATATATTAGAATTCTGCAGTAAATTAGCAAACACAAATATATTAACATTTTCAGAAGTGTATTTTTTCTCATAATACGTTTTTGCTGTTGTTGTTTTCATTGTTTTCGTTATTAAGTTATGTCTGACTCTTGTCCAACTCCACGGACCGTAGACTGTCAGGCTCCTCTGTCCACTGGATTTCCCAGGCTAGAATACTGGAGTTAGTTGCCATTTCTTTTTCCAAATTCATTTGTAATGCAGCATAAAATATATTTATTAATAGATCCAAATATTTTCATCTATGAAAAAAATTAAAGAGCTAAAAGTAGATAAGCATGATTAGCAATTATGTTTATCTTATTGGAAACTTTTTTGATATGCAATGATTATTCATTATTTAGTTTAACTTAGGAAATCTTCTATCTTGTTTACATTAATGTAAGCATTTGTTTTTAGCGGTTATGCTTGGATTAGGCATTAAACAGATAAAAATCATTTTAAGTTGTTTTTCTTACTGACAAATTTCCTAATAGAAATGGCATAGGATTTCCCTGGTGGCTTAGTAGTAAAGAATCCACCTGCCAGTGCAGAAGACACTGGCTCTATCCCTGATCTGGGAAGATCCCACACTTCAAGCAGCAACTAAGTCCATGTGCCACAACTATTGAACCAGTGCTCTAGAGCCCAGGAGTCTCAAGTGAGCCTATGTACTGTAACAACTGAAATCTGTGTGCCCTAGAACCTGTGCTACATAACAAGAGAAGTCACCACAAGAAGCCCAAGCACCACAGCTATAGTAGCCCCCACCATCCACAGGCACAGAGAAAAGCCTGTGCAGCAACGAAGGCCCAGCACAGCCAAAAACAAATAACTAACTAAATAAATAAAAAGAAATATCATGAGCTCATTTGATCAGTAAACCCAGGTACAAAAAGTTTTGTTTGCCAAACATTAAATATTGATAACTCCAAAGACATTCCTATTTTCATTAAATCAACAAATTTAATTAGCTTTTATTTAACAAATATTATCTCAGATTGTGTGAATCTGAAAAACATTTAGGTTAGTTTTTGACTTACATTGGGTTATGTCTAAACATATACTAGATTTATATAAACATTTAATTCTTCTTTAAGCCATTTAAATAGAGCTCTTTATAATTAATTTGGCATATCATTTAGAGTTAGACAAGTGTCATGGACACATAGACATATATAGTGCAGAGAAATATAAAAGAGATATAAAGATTCTATAGTTTTTGCTTTTAAAAATTTTAGCCATGTCTCAGGTACAAAAGTCAGAGAAATAGATTCACAAATATTTCAATTATTATTTTATTATTTTTTTTATTGACATACTGTAATAATCATTTCAGATTTTGGTTTGAAATCTGCTTTTTTTTTTTTCTAATTTTAGGAGTTTCGTGTACCAATCAAATAATGAATCCCTTGTCTACTAGAGGTCTGGAATCCTCTTAAATGCACATTTTAAGGTGGATTTGTACAAAACAAGTTTTCCCCGAATGGCCATTATAATTCCAAATTATCTAAAAGCTCACTCATTTTTTTCTAGAAAGACCAAAGATCTTCTTCAAGGTACAAGTGGAATCTACCCTACTTTTTGATTTCCTAAAGGCATTTTAATTATGGGGGGAGTCCCATTTTTCAACAGCATTTTTAAATGTGATCAGGAATCACATTTTCTCTCTTTTGAACAAAATAGGTGACTTATCCATGTTGCTACAAATGCCATTATTTCATTTTTCCTGGCTGAGTAATTTTCCATTTTATATATGCACCATTGTCATTATCAATTCACCTGTAAATGGCCGTATAAGTTGCTTCCACGTTCTTGCTATTGTAAATAGCACTGCAGTGAAAACTGGGGTGCAAGTATCTTTTTGAATTTTGATTTTCTGTAGATACATGCAGAGGAGTGGGATTATTGTATCATATGGTAACTCTATTTTTAGTTTTTTAAGGAAACTTCATACTGTTCTCCAAAGTGGCTGTACCAACTGTACATTTCTACCAACAGTGTAGGAGGGTTCCCTTTTCTCTACATCCTTTCCAGCATTTAGACTTTTTGATAATGGTCAACATAACCAATGTAAGGTAAAACCTCATTTTAGTTTCGATTTGCATTTCCCTAATAATTAGTGATGTTGAGCATTTTTTTGTGTGCCTCTAGGAATCTGCATGTTTTCTTTGGAAAAACATCTCTTTAGATCTTTTGTCTGCTGTTTTATTGGGTGGTTTTTAATTGTTGTTTGTTTGTTTTTAACTGAGCTGGATGAGCTGCTTATATATTTTGGAGAATAATATTCTATCAGTCACTCAGCCCTTTAATCCGTGTTGAGTTTATTTTTGTGTATAGTGTTAGAAATGTCTTATATTCTTTTACACATAACTGCTATGCAGTTTCCTTAGCAACACTTATAAAGAGACCATGTTTTCTATATTGTGTATTTTTGCCTCCTTTGTCATAGATTAGGTGACCATAGATGTGTGGGTTTACCCTTGGAATTTCGATTATATTTTGTTGATCTATATTTCTGTTTTTCTGCCAGTATCATACCATTTTGATTCCTGTAATTTTGTAGTATAAAGTCAGAAAGCCTGATTCTGCTAACTCTATTTTTCTTTTGCAAAGTTGCTTTGACTATTCAAGGCCTTTTGTGTTTTCAGAATATTGCAGAGACAAGAACACTTTCAAGCTCACTCTACAATGCCCCCAATACCCTGATACCTAAAGCAGATAAAAATATTACACAAACAAAAAGAAAATCACAGGCCAGTATCACTGATGAACATAGATACAAAAATGCTCACCAAAATATTAGCAATTTGAATCCAACAGCATATTTATTTTTTTATTATTTTTTTTAAATTTTAATTGGAGGCTAATTACTTTACAATATTGTATTGGTTTTCCCATACATCAACATGAATCCACCACGGGTGTACATGTGCTTCCCATCCTGAACCCCCTTCCCACCTACCCTCCTGTACCATCCCTCTGGGTCATCCCAGTGCACCAGCCCCAAGCATCCTGTATCATGCATCGAACCTGGACTGGTGATTCGTTTCTTATATGATATTATACATGTTTCAATACCATTCTCCCAAATCATCCCACCCTCTCCCTCTCCCACAGAGTCCAAAAGACTGTTCTATACATCTGTGTCTCTTTTGCTGTCTCGCATACAGGGTTGTTGTTACCATCTTTTAAATTCCATATATATGCGTTAGTATACTGTATTGGTGTTTTTCTTTCTGGCTTACTTCACTCTATATAATAGGCTCCAGTTTCATCCATCTCATTAGAACTGATTCAAATGTATTCTAAATTTTTAATGGCTGAGTAATACTCCATTGTGTATATGCACCACTGCTTTCTTATCCTTTCATCTGTTGATGGGCATCTAGGTTGCTTCCATGTCCTGGCTATTATAAACAGTGCTTCGATGAACATTGGGGTACACGTGTCTCTTTCAATTCTGGTTTACTCAGTGTGTATGCCCAGCAGTGGGATTGCTGGGTCATATGGCAGTTCTATTTCCAGTTTTTTTAAAGGAATCTCCACACTGTTCTCCATAGTGGCTGTACTAGTTTGCATTCCCACCAACAGTGTAAGAAGGTTCCCTTTCCCCATATCCTCTCCAGCATTTATTGCTTGTAGACTTTTGGATCATAGCCATTCTGACTGGCGTGAAATGGTACCTCATTGTGATTTTGATTTGCATTTCTCTGATAATGAGTGATGTTGAGCATCTTTTCATGTGTTTGTTAGCCATCTGTATGTCTTCTTTGGAGAAATGTCTATTTAGTTGTTTGGCCCATTTTTTGATTGGGTCGTTTATTTTTCTGGAATTGAGCTGCAGGAGTTGCTTGTATATTTTTGAGATTAGTTGTCAGTTGCTTCATTTGCTATTATTTTCTCCCATTCTGAAGGCTGTCTTTTCACCTTGCTTATAGTTTCTTTTGTTGTGCAGAAGCTTTTAATTTTAATTAGGTCCCTATTTTTGTTTATTTTTGTCTTTTTA
>NW_011494840.1:4360113-4361195 GCF_000754665.1 Bison bison bison | reverse complement strand
ATTTTTGCTTTTATTTCCAATGTTCTGGGAGGTGGGTCATAGAGGATCCTGCTGTGATTTATGTCAGAGAGTGTTTTGCCTATGTTCTCCTCTAAGAGTTTTATAGTTTCTGGTCTTATGTTTAGATCTTTAATCCATTTTGAGTTTATTTTTGTGTATGGTGTTAGAAAGTGTTCCAGTTTCATTCTTTTACAAGTGGTTGACCAGATTTCCCAGCACCACTTGTTAAAGAGATTGTCTTTAATTCATTGTATATTTTTGCCTCCTTTGTCAAAGATAAGGTGTCCATAGCTGCATGGGTTTATCTCTGGGCTTTCTATTTTGTTCCATCGATCTATATTTCTGTCTTTATGCCAGTACCATACTGTCTTGATGACTGTGGCTTTGTAGTAGAGCCTGAAGCCAGGCAGGTTGAATCCTCCAGTTCCATTCTTCTTTCTCAAGATTACTTTGGCTATTCGAGGTTTTTTTGTATTTCCATACAAATTGTGAGATTATTTGTTCTAGCTTTGTGAAAAATACCATTGGTAGCTTGATTGGGATTGCATTCAATCTATAGATTGCTTTGGGTAGTATACTCATTTTCACTATATTGATTCTTCCAATCCATTAACATGGTATATTTCTCCATCTATTAGTGTCCTCTTTGATTTCTTTCACCAGTGTTTTATAGTTTCCTATATATGGGTCTTTAGTTTCTTTAAGTAGATATATTCCTAAGTATTTTATTCTTTTTGTTGCAGTGGTGAATGGGATTGTTTCCTTAATTTCTCTTTCTATTTTCTTTTTTTTTTTTTCCTTTCTTTTCTCTAATTTTATTTTTAAACTTTACATAATTGTATTAGTTTTGCCAAATATCAAAATGAATCCGCCACAGGTATACATGTGTTCCCCATCCCGAACCCTCCTCCCTCCTCCCTCCCCATACCATCCCTCTGGGCCGTCCCAGTACACCAGCCCCAAGCATCCAGCGTCATGCATCGAACCTGGACTGGCAACTCGTTTCCTACATGATATTTTACATGTTTCATTGCCATTCTCCCAAATCTTCCCACCCTCTCCCTCTCCCACAGAGTCCATAA
>NW_011494840.1:4357658-4358111 GCF_000754665.1 Bison bison bison | reverse complement strand
GTTTACCTTCCTCTGCAATTTTCTGGAAGAGTTTGAGCAGGATAGGTGTCAGCTCTTCTCTAAATTTTTGGTAGAATTCAGCTGTGAAGCCGTCTGGACCGGGGCTTTTGTTTGCTGGAAGATTTTTGATTACAGTTTCAATTTCCATGCTTGTGATGGGTCTGTTAAGATTTTCTATTTCTTCCTGGTCCAGTTTTGGAAAGTTGTACTTTTCTAAGAATTTGTCCATTTCTTCCACGTTGTCCATTTTATTGGCATATAATTGTTGATAGTAGTCTCTTATGATCCTTTGTATTTCTGTGTTGTCTGTTGTGATCTCTCCATTTTCGTTTCTAATTTTGTTAATTTGATTTTTCTCCCTTTGTTTCTTGATGAGTCTGGCTAATGGTTTGTCAATTTTATTTATCCTTTCAAAGAACCAGCTTTTGGTTTTGTTGATTTTTGCTATGGTCT
>NW_011494840.1:4356821-4357558 GCF_000754665.1 Bison bison bison | reverse complement strand
ATTAAAGATGATAAGTTTCTCTACAGTGAGGGTCACTCAGAGAGGTTCACAGGGTTACATGGAGAAGAGAAGAGGGAGGAGGGAGTTAGAGGTGACCCAAATGAGATGAGGTGAATCAATAGTGGAGAGAGCGGGCTAGCCAGTAGTCACTTCCTTATGTGCACTCCACAACTGGACCACTCAGAGATGTTCACGGGGTTATACAGAGAAGAGAAGAAGGAGGAAGGCAACAGAGGTGGCCAGAAGGATAAAAGGGGGGAATGAAAAGGAGGGAGACAGATCCAGCCAGTAATCAGTTCCCTAAGTGTTCTCCACCGTCTGGAATACACAGAAATTCACAGAGTTGGGTAGAGAGGGGTTAGGGAGGAGACACAGGCGACCTGGTGGAGAAAAAGGAGTGTCCAAAGGGAGAGACAGCAGTCAAGCCAGTAATCTCACTCCCTAGTGAAAAATGGGTCCTGAAGATTGGGTCCTTAAAGGTACAAAATTGGTAACAAATACATAAAAGCAAAAATTAAAAATCTAGAGTAGAGTTTGGAATTTCAAGAATACGACGTTAAAGAAAAGAAGAAGGAAAAGAAAGAGAGAAGGAACGATCAAACAAAAACAAACAAGGTCGCAAAAATTATAAAGAAAGTACAGGTACAAAAATGATAACTAATACCAGAAAGCAAAAATTAAAAATCTAGAGTAGAGTTTGGAATTTCAAAAATACAATGTTTAAAAAAAAAAAAAAA
>NW_011494840.1:4355315-4355862 GCF_000754665.1 Bison bison bison | reverse complement strand
CACCGGAGGGGGAAGGTCTGCAGCCGGCTATCTCTGTTCAGTCCTTTGTTTCGTGGGCGGGCCTGGCGGTCTTAGGTTAGGGCTGGCTTTTCGAGTGGTAGGTATCCCACAGTCTGGTTTGCTAGCCCAAATTATTTCGCTCAGATAGCGCTCAGGGTATTCAGGCCAGATTCTTACTCTCAGCGATGCAGCCCGCGGCGCGCCTCCCTGCCCGGCCCCGGTTTGCTAATGGCGGATGCAGGCGTCTGCTCTGCTTCTCTGCTGGGGGAGTTACTGTAGGGCTCGCAATCTGCGAGTTTTAAATTGTTTATTTATTTTTTCTCCCTGTTATGTTGCCCTCTGTGCTTCCAAAGCTCGGCACAGATTCGGCAGTGAGAAGGTTTCCTGATGTTTGGAAACTTCTCTCTTTTTAAGATTCCCTTCCCGGGACGGAACTCCGTCCCTCCCTCTTTTGTCTCTTTTTTTTTGTTTTTAATATTTTTTCCTACCTCCTTTCGAAGAGTTGGGTTGCTTTTCTGGGTGCCTGATGTCCTCTGCCGGCATTCAG
>NW_011494840.1:4353845-4354982 GCF_000754665.1 Bison bison bison | reverse complement strand
GACGTTTAAATGCTCTTTTGCTGAATTTGTGGGGGAGAAAGTGTTCTCCCCGTCCTACTCCTCCGCCATCTTGGCTCCTCCTCGTCTATTTTCTAATTATTAGTGTATTAGGAATGCAAGGGATTTCTGTGTGTTGATTTTATATCCTGCAACTTTACTATATTCATTGATTAGCTCTACTAATTTTCTGGTGGAATCTTTAGGTTTTTCTATGTAGAGGATCATGTCATCAGCAAACAGTGAGATCCTCAATGGTGAAAAATTGAAAGTATTTCCCCTAAAGTAAGGAACAAGACAAGGGTGCCCACTTTCACCACTACTATTCAACATAGTTTTGGAAGTTTTGGCCACAGTAATCAGAGCAGAAAAAAGAAATAAAAGGAATCCAAATTGGAAAAGAAGAAGTAAAACTAAGAGCACATTTAAATGCACCATGATTAAGTGGGATTTATCCCTCAAGGTATACCAAGATTCTTCAATATATACAAATTCATCAATGTGATACACCATATTAACAGGTTTAAGAAAAAAATAAAAAGAAACATACGATCATTTCAATGCAGAAAAAAAAAAAAGACAAAATCAACACATATTTATGATAAGAACTTTCCAAAAGTTGGCATTAAGGGAAAATGCTGCAACATAATAATAATTATATATAACAAATTCACAGCAAACATCATTCGGAACAATGAAAAACTGAACACATTTTTTATAAGATCAGGAATAAGACAAAGATGGCCACATTTGCCATGCTTTTTTAACCTAGTTTTGGAATTCCTAGCCACAGCAATTAGAGAAGAAAAAGAAATGGAAACCAAATTGGAAAAGAAGAAGTGAAATTGTTACTGTTTGTATACAACATGAATCTTTACATAGAAACACCTAAAAATGCTACCAGAAAACTACTAGAACTCACCAATGAATTTTGTAAACTTGCAGGATGCAAAATTAATACACAGAATTTTTTTTCATTTCTATAAACTAAAAATGGTAGGTATATATATATATATACCTACATATATATGTAGGTACAGCAGCAGCATATATATATGTATATGTAGGTATATGTATATCGGAGAAGGCAATGGCAACCCACTCCAGTACTCTTGCCTGGAAAATCCCATGGACAGAGGA
>NW_011494840.1:4352942-4353745 GCF_000754665.1 Bison bison bison | reverse complement strand
ATTGGAGAAGGAAATGGCAACCCACTCCAGTGTTCTTGCCTGGAGAATCCCAGGGACGGGGGATCCTGGCGGGCTGCTGTCTATGGGGTCGCACAGGGTCAGACATGACTGAAGCGACTTACCAGCAGCAGCAGCAGCAGCAGGTGTAAATATATATACATACACACAGACACACATACACACACACACACCCCTTCACTGGAGAAGGACAACAGTATAAGGCTGTGATGTTTTCTCATTGCTGAAGTGATGCTTAGTGTGCTGTTTCTGTACCAAAAGGAAACTTCCTACTTTTTTTTCTTTCAGTTCTGTCTCTCACTCTTGTCCAACATTTAGCAATCCCATGGGCTGCAGTATGCCATGTTTTCCTGTCCGTAAATGCTGGGCTGGAAGAAGTACAAGCTGGAATCAAGACTGCGGGAGAAATATCAATAACCTCAGATATGCAGATGACACCACCCTTATGGCAGAAAGTGAAGAGGAACTAAAAAGCCTCTCAATGAAAGTAAAAGATGAAAGTGAAAAAGTTGCTTAAAACTCAACATTCAGAAAACGAAGATCATGGCATCTGGTCAAATCACTTCATGGGAAATAGATGGGGAAACAGTGGAAACAGTGTCAGACTTTATTTTTGGGGGATCCAAAATCACTGAAGATGGTGACTGCAGCCATAAAATTAAAAGACGCTTACCCCTTGGAAGGAAAGTTATGAGCAACCTAGATAGCATATTCAAAAGCAGAGACATTACTTTGCCAATAAAGGTCCATCTAGTCAAGGCTATGGTTTTCCCAGTGGTCATGTA
>NW_011494840.1:4347031-4352842 GCF_000754665.1 Bison bison bison | reverse complement strand
GAAGTGTGGTGTTGGAGAAGACTCTTGAGAGTCCCTTGGACTGCAAGGAGATCCAACCAGTCCATTCTGAAGGAGATCAGCCCTGGGATTTCTTTGGAAGGAATGATGCTAAAGCTGAAACTCAGTACTTTGGCCACCTCATGCGAAGTGTTGACTCATTGGAAAAGACTCTGATGCTGGGAAGGATTGGGGACAGGAGGAGAAGGGGACGACAAAGAATGAGATGGCTGGATGACATCACTGACTCGATGGACGTGAGTCTGAATGACCTCCAGGAGTTGGTGATGGACAGAGAGGCCTTGCATGCTGTGATTCATGGTGTTGCAAAGAGTCAGACATGACTGAGTAACTGAACTGACCTGAACCAACTCCCAGAGCTTGTCAAACTCACATCCATGAAGTCAGTGATGCCATCCAACCATATCATTCTTTGGCATCCTCTTCTCCTCCTGCCTTCAATCTTTCCCAGAATCAGGGTCTTTCCCAATGAATCACCCCTTCACATCAGGTGGGCTAATTATTGGAGCTTCAGCTTCAGCATCACTCCTTCCAATGCATATTCAAGACTGATTTCCTTTAGGATGGACTGGTTTGATCTCCTTGCTGTCCAAGGCACTCTCAAGAGCCTTCTCCAATACCACAGTTCAAAAGCATCAATTCTTCAGTGCTCCACTTTCCTTATGGTCCAACTCTCACATCCATACATGACTGCTGGAAAAAGCATAGCCTTGACTAGACAGACCTTTGTCAGCAAAGTGTTGTCTCTGCTTTTTAATATGCTGTGTATGTTGGTCATAACTTTTCTTCCAAGGAGTAACCGTCTTTTAATTTGGGGGCAGCAGTCACCATCTGCATTGATTTTGGAGGTCAAGAAAGTAAAGTCTTTCATTGTTTCTATTGTTTCCCCATCTATTTAACTGTTGCTTCTTGACTTGCAACAGGTTTCTCAGGAGGCAGGTAAGATTGTCTGGAATTCTTCAAGAATTTTCCTCAGTTTGTTGTAATCCACACAGTCAAAGGCTTTAGCATAGTCAATGAAGCATAAATAGATTTTTTGTGGAATTCTCTCACTTTTTCTGTGCTCCAACAGATGTTGTCAGTTTGATCTCTGCTTTCTCTGTCTTTTATAAATCTACCTTGAACATCTGGAAGTTCTTGATTCATGAATGGTTGATTCCTAGCCTAGATAACTTTGAGCATTGTTTTGCTCGCATGTGAAATGAGTGCAATTTTGCCATAGTTTCAACATTCTTTTGCATTGCCTTTCTTTGGGATTGGAATGAAAATTGACCCTTTCCTGTCCTTTGGCCACTGCTGAGCTTTCCAAATTTGCCAGCATTTTGAGTGCAGCACTTTAACAGCAATCATCTTTTGGGAGTTGAAATAGCTAAGCTAGAATTCCGTCTTTTTCTTTAGTAGGAGATAAAATTCCCATGTGATTAATGTCCTACATTGTACCAGTAGAAAAACACCATTCTTATTTTTGTTCCTCTTTCTTATTATTCAGGGTGCAAGAGTAGCATGAGTGTGAGAGCTCCCCTGCAGGACTTCTCTACTCCACTAAAAGTGATGTTTCTTTTGTTTGTTTTCATTGTGGCAGTGACAATGATGTGTGGTACATAAATACAAATTTAAAAAATGGAGGTGAGCAAAAATTAAAAAAAAAACAAACTAGAAGTTAACACTATTTATTTTCAAAATACATTTGGTACAACAACAATAATTAAACTTCCATAAATGCCAAGATTTTTGTCTCTCTTTTTTTTAACTTCCAGGTACAATGTCTAACATGTAACAGATGTTTAATATAAATCTGTAAAATAACTGAAAATAAATCGTATTAAGTGAGCATTATAATTAATCCCAATTTACTTAGGTACAGAATGATTCATTGACTTGAACAGAGAAAATTGCTTAAAACCATAACAGAAGCAAAACTAAAACTATAAATCTTAACTTTTCATAGCAGAATCTTTTGTAGAATTATACTCTGTGCTTCCATGCTTAACCCATAGCAATCATTAAAACATACACAATATTATAAATTTCTTAACCCATTACTTCATTTATGGAGACCTTCCTTTGTATTTCCTGGAGAAGAAAATGGCAACCCACTCCAGTATTCTTGCCTGGAAAATCCCATGGACAGAGCAGCTTCTTAGGCTGCAAATCCATGGGGTCGCAAAGAGTCGGACACGACTGAGCGACTTCACTTTCACTTTCCTTTGTATAGAAATCCACAACATAGCTATACCGCATAGAGTAGCAATCAGCAATCTTCCCAATAAAAGTTTTATAAGATGAAAAGTTGGAAAAATGTTTGTTGATCCTGCTACATAACTACCAAGAAGGCAGTTATCAAGCTTTTTCTGCATTATTGTATGCTTGCATCTAATATCATGCCCAAATAATGCAGAATATTCATTAGACTATTATTAAGCAAATTAGTTTGTGATGTACACATATCTGCAAAGAGCCGCACACAACTGAAGAACAGCATGGTGGGTTGCCGTCTATGGGGCTGCACAGAGTCGGACACTACTGAAGCGACTTAACAGCAGCAGCAGCAGCAGTACACATATAGAGTTAAAAGTAAATATGTATGTGCTTTCATGCTGTTCTTCAGTTGTGTCCGGCTCTTTGCAACCCTGTGGACTGTAGCCCGCCAGGCTCCTCTGTCCATGGGATTCTCCATGGACAAAGAGAACACTGAACTGGATTGCCATTCCCTTCTCCAGGGGATCTTCCTGGCCCAGGAAGTGACCCGCCAGTCTCTTAAGTCTCCTGCATTGGCAGGCAGGTTCTTTGCCACCAACGCCACCTGGAAGTGTATATATATATACAATTTAAACAATTTAAAAGGAAGACATTTTAGTTTATAAGTGTTTTAAATTTGAAAGGATGAGTTAAATAAAAAATAAGCATAAAAACAATCCTTGGCAAAAAGAATATCAAATCCAAAGATCCTGTATCATCAGGGATTATTATTTGGGGACTCTGACTCAGTATTTAGAGCCTAGGAAGCAAGAAGGATAGAGATGTGAGAAGATTTGCAAATACCACTAGATTATAGACTATATAGGGTTTTATCAGCCATATCAAATATTTTAATCTTTGGTATGAGTTGGTGATAAGCCAATGGGAAATTTCAGCAGACAGCAAACATTCTCAATTTGGAAGCAAATTTTTTAAAAAATGTATGTTTCATTATCATAACTGCACACTTTGAAGTTGGTCAGGTTCATGTTTATGAAACTGGTATCAATTTTGAAACCACTTTTATTTGCCTTGGATTTAGATTATATTAGTAGATGACTTCATGAATATGAAACTACTTACTGTCTAAAATTCATATTCTCTGATAATAAACAATATTGAAATTTAGAAGGAAGAGTAGCAAACAAGGAGTCAAAGTTTAAGAAATTATCATACACTTTTTTTTTTTTTTCCTGGAGAGAATTGAGGTCACTGAGTCATATGTTTCAAGGAACTGTCACTGTTGGTAAAAATGAAACTATCTACCATTTGCAATTTAGGATTTTATGGGAATTATTCCTGATCTGAAACCCATTAGAATATTTCTTCTGCAAAACCGCATTCAATCTCTGAACTAAGTTTCTTCCTCTTGTCAGTTTTTATTGTCTGGTGAGTAACATTATGTCTATCTTTAATTAATTCATTGAATAAATATTTGATAAACAATTTTATGGGCAAGACTGTGTTTTAGGTTTGGAGTATACATCGGGGAAAAAGAAAGTACTCCGCTCTCATGTATCTTCTATTGGCTTTATGTAGTGAAAGTCACTCAGTCATATTTGACTCTTTGCAACCCCATGGACTATGCTGTCCATAGAATTCTCCAGTCCAGAATACTGGAGTGGATAGCCTTTCCCTTCTCCAGGGGATCTTTCCAACACAGGGATTGAACCCAGATCTCCCTCATTGCAGGCAGATTCTTTATTAGTTGAGCCACAAGGGACACCGGTACTGGCTTTGAGTAGACAAAAAAATAGCATAAGTGAAAATATGATATACCAGAAGATGATCATTACAATGATCAAAAATAGCCAGTGGATAACTGTTTTTATATGTTTCATATTAGACTTCTTTCTTACAAAAAAAAAAAAAAAATTGTAGATAATCAAAGCCCAAAGGTTTTCTATCTTATTTCCTTTGTTGAATAGCTGAGATCTTGACAGAATAATCCTTTTGAACACTTAGCCTAACAAGCTGAAACAGTTTGAGCCAATTTAATTGACAGACCTGAAAGTATAACACTTTTATTTAAGTAACTTTATTACAAATTTTCTATTGTGCCTACTCCTAGAAATCATAAAACTATAACAAATGAAGTGATTACATATTAATATTAAATATTAGGGATTATCTTCTCTTCTGGGGAAAGAATTCCAATCCATTCATAATTTAGTATTATGGAATATTAGAGGACAGTTGTCTGTAATTAGTAGTTTTTTAAAATTCTTCTTAAAAAGTAAATTACTGAATGAATGTGCTTACTCAATCGCATCCAACTCTTGGTGACTCTGGATTGTAGCCCACCAGGCTCCTCTGTCCATGGGATTACCCAGGCAAGAATACTGAAGTGGGTTACCATTTCCTACTCTGAGAGATGGTCCCAACCCAGAGACCAAACCTGTGTCTCCTGCCTTTTCTTTCTTGGCAGGAGGATTCTTAAAGTAGGAGCCATTTGGGAAGCCTAAACTACTGAATAAATGTGATAAAAGCATTGAATTAATCAAGTATCTTGAACTTGGTTCAAATCTAGTTTGTCTGGTCACCTTGGGGATTTTGTAGCCTGTGGTGACTCTGACATATTAAAGTGAGTAATTTCAGAACATTTTCCTTTCTTTCTCCTGCCCTTTCCCTCTGCCTGCACTCTCTGCCTCCTTTTTCCTCTCCTCTTCCTCCACTTCCTTCTTTTTCTTGCTTGAATACTAATGCCAGCATTTTCTCCTGTTAGTTTCAAAAGTCTCTTGTGGCCAATACAAATAGATAGAATAAAAATAGACCTCAGTAGATTTTTTAAAGTGTATCTGGCCTCTCATTTCAATATTAAATAATATAAAATAATGTCAGGCAAGTGTTCAACAGACTGAAACAATTTGCATAAAATGTTGTAAATGTGATACTAATGGGATCTAAAAGGTGAGATAAAGACACACACAAAAGCACTTACCAAAAAGATAAAGAAAGAAAAGAAACAAAGACAGCAGGAAGAAAGAAAGGGGAAATACAGGGTACATGCAGTAAGTGAGAGGTTGTGAATTTGTTTTATTGGTTTTCAGTGAGATATTTTAGTTTGTGACATTTTAGTTCGAGATAGTTTAGTTAGTGACATGATTTACAATGTTAATAAATATAAAATGTGAAATATCCTAATTAAAAAGATGAAAATATCATTAGCTTATTTGGAAATGTGAATCTGAGTGTAAGCAACACATGGTTTTCATTAATAATTCATGAATTAAATGTTTCATAGACTTTTTTTTTTTTTTTGCTAAATAAGGTTGTATGGGTCACAGTCTAGATTATTACCAGCCAATCTCAGTTAAATGTACTGCTGATAAGCTCCCATAAAACTCCTAGAGGAGAACATAGGCAAAACACTCTCTGACATACATCACAGCAGGATCCTCTATGACCCACCTCCCAGAATATTGGAAATAAAAGCAAAAATAAACAAATGGGACCTAATTAAACTTAAAAGCTTCTGCACATCAAAGGAAACTATTAGCAAGGTGAAAAGACAGCCTTCAGAATGGGAGAAAATAATAGCAAATGAAGCAACCG
>NW_011494840.1:4340766-4346931 GCF_000754665.1 Bison bison bison | reverse complement strand
GAAGACATACAGATGGCTAACAAACACATGAAAAGATGCTCAACATCACTCATTATCAGAGAAATGCAAATCAAAACCACTATGAGATACCATTTCACACCAGTCAGAATGGCTGCGATCCAAAAGTCCACAAATAATAAATGCTGGAGAGGGTGTGGAGAAAAGGGAACCCTCTTACACTGTTGGTGGGAATGCAAACTAGTACAGCCACTATGGAGAACAGTGTGGAGATTCCTTAAAAAACTGGAAATAGAACTGCCTTATGATCCAGCAATCCCACTGCTAGGCATACACACTGAGGAAACCAGAATTGAAAGAGACACGTGTACCCCAATGTTCATCACAGCACTGTTTATAATAGCCAGGACATGGAAGCAACCTAGATGTCCATCAGCAGATGAATGGATAAGAAAGCTGTGGTACATATACACAATGGAATATTACTCAGCCATTAAAAAGAATACATTTGAATCAGTTCTAATGAGGTGGATGAAACTGGAGCCTATTATACAGAGTGAAGTAAGCCAGAAGGAAAAACACCAATACAGTATACTAACACATATATATGGAATTTAGAAAGATGGTAACGATAACCCTGTATACGAGACAGCAAAAGAGACACTGATGTATAGAACAGGCTTATGGACTCTGTGGGAGAGGGAGAGGGTGGGAACATTTGGGAGAATGGCATTGAAACATGTGAAATGTCACGTATGAAACGAGATGCCAGTCCAGGTTCAATGCACGATGCTGGATGCTTGGGGCTGGTGCACTGGGACGACCCAGAGGGATGGTATGGGGAGGGAGGAGGGAGGAGGGTTCAGGATGGGGAACACATGAGATATAAAGGAATAAAAAAAAAAAAATTTCTTCTTTAAAAAATAGAAACATTCTTGCAAGATATTGAGTGAGAAGAGTTCTAACAGAACGATGCCTTGGAAGCATCCTTTTAGGGGAGAGTTAGGCGTGATTCTCATTTTCTATTGAATAGAAAATTAAAACCCTCTTTTTTATAACTTTAGAAATTTTGGTAGAGATTTTTAGCCATATCATTGGCATTTTTACATGTTTCTGCTTAAGAGAAAGATTGTTTTAATTAATTAGTTAATAATCCCTTCAGATATGACCCATATTAATCAATATTGCTTGTAAATTAAATGCTATCTCTGGCTCACTGTCTTGTAGGTTATTTGGGTTGAGCAGACTCTAGGGATAAACTCTTTATATAATCATACAGTTATTAGTCTCTATGTATTTATGAAATCCTTACTTTTAATTGGATAATACAGACTTTGAAAGTTATTTGACAATAGCAAGCTCATTTAAAGGGACTTGAATCCAGATAGGTACTGAAACTTCCATTGTCATCTGGTATTAAGTGTAATCACTGCTTGTCAAAACTTCATAATTGCTTTTTTAAAATATCTTTCTGATGATATAAATGAAAAAATAATGTTTTAAAAATAATAATAGCAAGGATAGAAAACTTTTTAAAAAGAAAAATAAAAGCAATAAATCATCTAAGTAAAGAATAAAAATGCAAATGATAAAAGCCATAATCCCAAATATTAAAAAAAAAATGTACATTAGTAAGATGAGAATAGTTTAAACCAAGCCTTAAAATTATTTATCATACTAAGGCTAAAATTTGCTAAAGGGGAACATTTAAGGTTTCGTTTTTTAGCTCCTGGACTTTGGAGGTTATAAAACTACTAGAGTGATTTGCCTCTGTAAATCATCAAGTTGTACACACTGCAGATGCATGAGGATATTGATAATTGCCTAATACCAATTAAATCAGTTTCTAAGACTTGAAACTATCCAAATCTCCTGAATCACAGCTCCATGATTAAAGCCCTTGTCACACTTTGGTAATTCTCATTTTGGAGATTCTCTAAAATTAAAAAAAAAATAGCTTTGATTTAAAAAATTCCACTTGTGTCTTTTTAAAGACTTTCTTAAAATAAGAGTAAAGAAAATGTGAGAGTGACTCTGTGGAAACTAATTTAATACACTCAGATCTTGTTGAAAATAATGAGTCTTTTAAAAGTTTATACTATATAGGTTTATTCTAAATTTTAAAAATTGTGAAAAATTGATGAGAGCCCTCAAATAATAAAATATAATATTTTATTAATAGTTTTTAAGTTGAGCTATGTCATTAATAACTTATAAACTACCATGTGTAATAGCAATTATTTAGTCTTTAAGTTCATATACTTTTAAATCATTGATTTGAATATTTCAATTAATCTTCTAACCTATATCCTGGCAGAACTGCCATCTGAAAGCATTTTCTGTAAAGGGAAACAAAATATTCTACAGTAGCACAAGGGAATCTGATTCTTTGATATTTAGAAATCAAATATTCACTGAGAATAATATAAAAATATGTTACTGCTAATACAATATTTGAAACAGTTATCTCAATGTGTACTCATTGCATGTGTTAAGGAATTAAGTTTTATATAGAAGTAATTTCAATGATGTTGTTAGCCTGTTTTAACTTCGATCAGCATGCAAACAAAATAATGTCAATTCTTTAGGAATACAAGGAAAATGAGAGATTGTGAATACATATAGTCAAAGTTATAAATTGTGAGTGAGTAGAACAAAAACAATTATAAGAAAAATAGTCAAAAGAGACACTGATGTATAGAACAGTCTGTTGGACTCTGTGGGAGAGGGAGAGAGTGGGATGATTTGGGAGAATGGCATTGAAACATGTATAATATCATATATGAAACGAGTCACCAGTCCAGGCTCGATTCATGATACTGGTTGTTTGGGGCTGGTGCACTGGGATGACCCAGGGGATGGTACGGGGAGGGAGGACGGAGGAGGGAGGAGAGTTCAGGATGGGGAACACGTGTATACCTGTGGTGGATTCATGTTGATATGTGGCAAAACCAATACAATATTGTAAAGTTAAAAAGAAAAGAAAAGAAAAAGAGTCAATATCCACCCTGTGTGTGTTTTTTTCCAAGAAGGGAGTATTATTTTTATTGCAAGGGTGAAATTGTCTTTATTTAATTCCATAACCCCAAAGTCACACATATGTGCATACATACAATCTACATACACTCTCTCTACTTTGTGACTATGCAAACTCAGGCGGTTTAAGAGAAGAAAAATGGAAAATCCTGTCATGAAATCACTTGAATGCATCAGAGGGCCAACTATAATGTGGAAGCTTTGAGAATAATAAACTCCTTTTACTTCACCACGTTGGCAACATTCATTCCAATATGCGTTTCCCCCTATTTATGTGATGAACAAAATAAAAATGTTTTTAAAACCAAACTTGTATCATTGAATTTGTTTCCTTAATAGTTAAATTTTGAAGTTGATATGTACAAACTTTAATTAGCTTAGCAATTTTCTTAGTGAATATTTGCTTCTTAAATATTTTATAATTACAGAAGATAGATTATAAATACAATTAGTAATATATAGTTGTAACATGATTTAGGCGATACTAAATCCTCTTAATATGTAAGAATGCATATTGCCTAAAGAACCTAACTATATACAAATACAATTCTTTTTCACCATTATATTTTCCATCTTCACAATTTCACATTTTATATGAATTAAAGTTCTCTTTCAGGCATAACAGTTCATGTTTAAATTTTATCACACTGTTTCATATGTTGTATAAAGATCTTATAAAAGTACATTACAAATTTCTCCTTCCCATTCTTTGTGCCATTATTGTAGCCATTTATTTAACATCTCCTTGTAAACATAAGATGTACAATTAATTGTTTACTCATTGAAACATATTTTGCAGCAATCAAAATATGGAAAATTACATTTTGCCTTCATTTTTCCAATTTTGTCACTTTTCCCTTCTTTGCAAACATCCAAGTTTATGATGTATGCAAAATTTATTCCACCTAAAAATTCCCCTAAACATTTCTTGTAGTGTATGCCTGGTGTAACAAAGTTCCTAAGCTCTTATCTGTTTGATAAAAGCAAACTTCACCTTCTCTTTTTAAAGATACTTTTTTGTTGGATATATAATTATGTTTGGACATATTTTCCAAGACTTTAAAGCTGTTGCTTCATTGTCTACTTGTCTCATGGTTTCAGATGGGAAAACTTCTATAAATTATATGAAATTATTTTTCAAGATCTAATTTTTTGTTTTTAGTAGTTAAAACATAAATGTATATCCGTTTATTCTGTTTTCACTTTTCTCATTTCGGTTTTGTTTTTATTTTTGTGTTTATCATGCTTGGTGTACTTTGAGACTGTTGGATCTGTGGTATTATGTCTGCCATTAATTTTTGTTATTTCTCAAATATAATCTCTTCAAATCTGTCATTTTCCTTATTTACTCTTTCTCTTCTTCGGAAATTCCAGGACACATAATGTCATGGTTTGCTCTTGGCCAGCTATTGGATATTCTTTTCTGTGTTGTTTGTTTTTACCCTATATTTTCTCATTGCATTCCATTTTGGCATTATCTGTCAACTTATGTTCATTCTTTCCTTGGTCAGTAAATGACCAAGCCTATCAAAGATAATGTTTTAGTTTGAATAGATTGTTTCAGTTTTAGCAATCACATTTGATTCTTGTAGTTTCTATCTCTCTGCTGAAGTGGACAATCAAGAGTTTGCCTATTCCATTAGAACTTTAAAGATAAATATCACAATTATTTTGAATTTCCTCTCTGGTAGTTTTAGTATTTTTGTCATTTGTATGTTGTTCTGGTTATTGCCCTGTGTTTTCAGATTCTGCTTTTTTTTCTTACTTTTTGATTTATTTTGTATTTTATTTTAGTTTTGAAATCTGGAAAAATATGGTATATACATATATGAGAGAGAAACTAGTACAACTTTCATCCTATTTTGGTTTTAGGGTGGGATGCTTGTTAATCTACTCAAGAGGTTGGCTTCATGTAATGACTTCTGTTTCTTAATACAAGATTTGAAGTTTTCTGCTGGTATGAGCACCCGAGGCTTCTGTGGTCTTCAGAGCTTTTATCCTGTAAAGCAAGCCCATTTAAGTCTCCAGTAGACCTATATGTTGTTCTAGTTTGGTTGCTCTATATGATTATATGGTGTTAAAGCACAAACACAAGCCCCAGGTAAACACATGTTTAGTCCCCATCGCTTTCTAAAGACTTCTGTCACTGTCCACATTTTGGTCAGATAATCTGCCCTGTGAGCTCAATTTTTTTCATAAGTTCATGAGTAGTTTTTTTGAGTCTTTCCATTTTAAGCTTGTTTTATGCATGGGAGTGACATTCTACCTAGCTCCCACATTTCTACACTAAAACTAGAAGTCCATTTTATTAGTTTTTAGAATGTAGTTCTCTAATAAAATTCTCTATAAATTAATTGGGCTTCCCCGATAGCTCAGTTCTTAAAGAATCCACCTGCAATGCAGGAGACCCTGATTCGATTCCTGAGTAAGGAAGATCTGCTGGAGAAGGGATAGGCTACCCATTTTAGTGGTAGCTATCCACTCTAGGCTACCCATTCTTGGGCTTCCCTGTGGCTCAGCTGGTAAAGAATCTGTCTGCAATGCAGGAGACCTGGGTTCAATCCCTGGGTTGGGAAGATCCCCTGGAGAAGGGAAAGGATACCCACTTCAGTATTGTGGCCTAAAGAATTCCATGGAATGTATAGTCCTTGGGGTCACAAATCTTTTGTGTACTTATTAATTACATTTATTGTAACTCAGTGTCTGAATTTCAGTGTTTATCTCTTCATATTCTTTTCTTGGTTTTTAATCATTTGTTCTTATCACCCAACATGCAAGTTTGATTCCAATACAATATATAGTGAATAAAATATTTATCACAATGATGCAAGCTCTGGTTAGTATTACCTTCTCCTGAAATGAATTTGATTGTTCAATATGGCTGCCAGTTAGAGCATGAGCAATCATTTAAATCTTTATTTTTTTTTTTAAAGAACTGTTTAAAGCTGTATTATGGTTAACTGTGTTAGTTCATTTGCTTAATTTCTACTAAAGAAGTACATTAAGACCATATAATTTCCAGGGTCCTGACTGGGGTATACACCAGAGGTTCCATAACTGATTTGTCCTTGAACCCAATTATTCTCTCCCAAACATGTAGAACTGTGGGAAAACTCATTTTGGGGCCATAACTACTTGCCACCTTTTCAACCAACTTCATAGCCTCACAGC
>NW_011494840.1:4335374-4340666 GCF_000754665.1 Bison bison bison | reverse complement strand
TAGCCTCACAGCTCCCATCTCTATGTATTGGTAAATTTCTTTAAGGAACATGAACTGAAGAAAACTGAACTCACCCAATGTTCGTTTCCTTCAAGTTTTGGCTACTCAATTCTTTGCTCTCCAGGTATCTCTAAGATATCTAATGTTTAGTAATTTACAGTGTGATGTTTATAAGTATCTATAAAAACATGCTTTGATATTACTCTAAATAATATTTAAAGTTGAATATAGAAGTGTTTGATCCTATCCTGGTATTTAAAGTGCTTATTAACTATTATCTTTTTTATCATCTAGTAAAACTGCTTTGACATTTCTGGAAACTCCTTTCTCTCTTAGATTCTGATAACACATTCTATATAGCCCTGCAATAAAATGTAATGAACTATTTTATGTTTAATAATTTCCTTGCCTTCATGCTGTATAGATTATGAAGCTTATATGTAGTGTATAGCATTCAACACTTTGAATGATCATGATATACAAGAATAATATTTAAATAAAATAAAACCATACCCTCAACAACACTGTTAAATTTATTTTATAATAGTATATTAGCTATAAATATTTGCATAGAGCATGCACTTTCCTGCTAAATCTTTAGCCCTTGAATCAATATGTAAATAACAAATAACCATCGTTGTAGTAACTAATCATGTCACTTCTTTCAAATTATTTTGGAGAATGATCACTGTTCATCTGTATATAGTTCATGCACAGACAGCAGAGCATTGCATTGTATTATTCTCTTGCATCTTACCAGGAACTCTTTAGATATTTTATAGAAATTGATTATCAAAAAAAGAAATTGACCATCATGGATAGAAGTGTAAAACAGAGACAAAATTGGACAATTCTAGAAGTGAAATTAGTTGTGGTAAGTTTTTAAAATACTGTTGGTGGGAATGAAAACTAGTACAGCCACTATGGAGAACAATGTTGAGATTCCTTAAAAAAAAAAACAAAACTGGAAATAGAACTTCCATATGACCCAGCAGTCCCCCCGCTGGGCATACACACCGAGGAAACCAGAATTGAAAGAGACACGTGTGCCCCAATGTTCATCGCAGCACTGTTTATAATAGCCAGGACATGGAAGCAACCTAGATGTCCATCAGCAGATGAATGGATAAGAAAGCAGTGGTACATATACACAATGGAGTATTACTCAGCCATTAAAAATTTAGAATACATTTGAATCAGTTCTAATGAGATGGATGAAACTGGAGCCTATTATACAGAGTGAAGTAAGCCAGAAAGAAAAACACCAATACAGTATACTAACGCATATATATGGAATTTAGAAAGATGGTAACGACAACCCTGTATGCGAGACAGCAAAAGAGACACAGATGTATAGAACAGTCTTTTGGACTCTGTGGGAGAGGGAGAGGGTGGGATGATTTGGGAGAATGGTATTGAAACATATATAATATCATATATGAAATGAAAAAAAAATTGGCAACAGTAAAGCAAATATAGGGCTTGATTTAGGCTTGCATGAAATTAAGATATGACCTGTATTGAAAAAGTCTGAGGAATATTAAAACAGGGTAAACTCTTCAATATGTTTTCATTTACATTACACTAGGAACATAAGGCAGCTTATGGTTGAAATGGAGTACGTACTTTTATATCGGAATAAATACTTTCACAAAGAAAATTCCAATCTCTTTGGCTAGAATTCTGGTCAAAGCATGTAAGTCAGTTGCAAAAGTGAATAAAATGAGAATTACAAAGAGATTGAAAGAGAATTTGGGAATATTACTTTTTCTACCAACAAAGATTTGTTTCATGAATTCAGAAGATGGAATACCTTGATTAATGTTAGCCATCTGGTGAAGCCACTAATATAAAAAATGTTGCCACTGTGAAATTTGCAATCAGATTCCAAAGATTAGTTAAGATAGATGTTTGTAACTAAAAATATAATGATATCTCAGAGAGAAGAGCAAGGCAAATTTCTTACATCAAAGGAACTCTCAGATATAATTCCTGAATTTGAAATCAGAAAGGGTGAAATGCTGGAAAGCTAATCCAAACCTAGAAAAAAGTGTAACAATTCACATGCTTGTGTGCACACTAAATTGCTTCAGTCATGCTCAACTCTGCAATTCTATGGACTGTAGCCCACCAGGCTCTTCAGTCCATGGGCATTCTCCAGGCAAGAATACAGGAGTGGGTTGCTATTCCCTCCTCCAGGGGATCTTCCCAATTCAGGGATCGAATCTACATCTTCTGTGTCTCCAGCATTGGCAAATGGGTTCTTTACCACTAGCACCATCTGGGAAGCCCCACAATTCATGAAGACATAGAAATGAAGCTCTCTCAATATCATAACACATAAAATGAGAAAAAGGCAGGCACTGTTTAAAATACTTTTCATAAGGTTTTCAGTTCAGTTTAGTTGCTCAGTCGTGTCCAACTCTTTGTGACCCCATGAACTGCAGCACACCAGGCCTCCCTGTCCATCAACAACTCTCAGAGTTTACTCAAACTCATGTCCATCAAGTCAGTGATGCCATCCAGCCATTTCATCCCCTGTCATCCCTTTCTCCTCCTGCCCCCAATCCCTCCCAGCATCAGAGTCTTTTCCAATGTGTCAACTCTTCACATGAGGTGGCCAAAGTATTGGAGTTTTAGCTTTAGCATCAGTCCTTCCAATCAACACCCAGGGCTGATCTCGTTAGAATGGACTGGTTGGAACTCCTTGCAGTCCAAGGGACTCTCAAGAGTCTTCTCCAACACCACAGTTCAAAAGCATCAATTCTTCGGTGCTCAGCTTTCTTCACAGTCCGACTCTCACATCCATACATGACCACTGGGAAAACCATAGCCTTGACTAGATGGACCTTTATTGGCAAAGTAATGTCTTTGCTTTTGAATATGTTATCTAGGTTGGTCATAACTTTCCTTCCAAGAAGTAAGCATCTTTTAATTTCATGGCTGCAATCACCATCTGCAGTGATTTTGGAGCCCAGAAAAATAAAGTAAGCCACTGTTTCCCCTGTTTCCCCATCTATTTGTCATGAAGTGATGGGACCAGATGCCATGATCTTAGTTTTCTGAACCTTGAGCTTTAAGCCAACTTTGTCACTCTCCTCTTTCATTTTCATCAAGAACCTTTTTAGTTCCTCTTCACTTTCAAGAATCAAAACAAAACATTTAACTCTCAACATTTGTTATATTTTAAATTGTTTTGTGCTAAGTCAAATTGTGCTAAATTAATGTCAGTTTTATTTTTTTTAATGATCTTATAAATTTATAAACAATGCTGAATTAGGAAGGAAGGGGGCAGGGCACAACTTTTGAAAGAATGACATAGCCCAAGGATACAATATAAACTGATTAGAAGCAAATGGGCCCAATATGGCAGACATGTCAAGTTGGACTAGACTTTGATCCTCAGCTGGCAAGGTAAATGACACACCCAGAGAAGCCATGACAGTTCCAAGGAACCATCAAAAGACCAAAAATTGGGCAGTGGCCCAATTCCTTGAAATTTCCACCCCTTCCTGAAAATAGTTGGCATAATCCTCCCAGTCATTAGCCTGTGAAATTACCAAGCCAAATTTCAAGGTGGCGAGACTCACCTTCTGTGATCGCTCACACTCTGTGGATTATGTTTTGCTCTAAATAAAACCACTTATTAACTACCACTTTGTTGAACTGAATTATTTCTGCAATGAGACATCAAGGTCCTGAGCTTCATTAGGTACTGTAATCAAGTACTCTGGTTTTTGGCCGGATTCAAGTCCCAGCCATGTGGGTTAGAGTTCCACACTGGGTTTTAGGTAGGTTCAAGTTCTGGTCACGTGGGTTCAAGTCCCAATCTAAAGCTAGCAGCTTCATTACTAATAATATTGCACTAATATTTTGATGTGAAAGATGAAAAAATATCTCTTCTTTAAAAAATAATATAAAGTTAAAACTTTAAACACAAATTTTTAATGTTTACAGAATGTATTTTAACATACATGTTAATATAATTGTCAACTTAAACAATTTTAGATCCTAAAAGTTGAGAGTTATGTTTTATTTGGTGGGAATTTTTAGGACTTTAAGTCTGGAAGACAGCATCTCAAGTAAACCTGAGAGAACTGCTCTGAGGAGGTGAGGGAGGATCCAGGTTGTATAGAAGTTTAGCAACAAAGAGCAGGTAGTCTGAATGGTGAAAGGTTGTGTGTGTTTTTTTTTTTTTTTTTAATTAAAGAAAACCAGATATCCCAAGTTAAGAAAAGTGAAAGTCTCTCAGTCATGTCTGATTCTTTGCAACTCATGGACTATACAGTCCATCCAGGCCAGCATACTGGAATGGGTATCCTTTCCTTTCTCCAGGGGATCTTCCCAACCCATGGATTGAACCCAGGTCTCCCACATTGCAGGCAGATTATTTACCAGCTGAGCCACAAGGGAAGCCCAAGAATACTGGAGTGGTAGCCTATCCTTTCTCCAGTGCATCTTCCTGACCCAGAAATTGAACCGGGGTTTCTTGTACTGCAGGCAGATTCTTACTAACTAAGCTATCAGGGAACATCCCCCAAGTTAAGGAATTCAGTGCTTTTCTTTGATTGGACAAATGCAAGAATTTGGGCTCACTGAAATCTTTCATTGATTTGCACCTCAATTTACTGGGCCAGTTTCCTGTATTTTCATATCCTGAGACTCCTCTCCTCATGGCTCAGTTTGGGGAGTGGCTATTATCTGATGTCTGCTTGATGGCAGATATTCTTGTTTTGGAGTTCTTTCAAAGTTCATTAGCTCACATTGGAGGGCTGAAATTACTGATGAATATGACATCCTTGTTTACTGATACGGCAGAAAATGGTCTCAGAATACAAAATTTAATTAAGCTAAAAGTAATACATATAGGCTTAAAATATTTAGATCTTGGGATATTTCCTTGTGTGTATATATATATATATATATATGAACATATATTCATAAATTAAACATTTAAACATTTTATATAGAATATTTATTTGCATCCCCCAAGTAATGGATAATTTAACAAAGAGTTAAGATGTAGACACAGTGTTTGCTTCCTACAGTATACTAAGGTCACTCTGCCAGATTACTGTCTTATCATATGCTGGTAAAATATATCTTTCTTATGTTATTTATGTTTTATGATTCAGTATATTATTAAAACACATGACATATTTTAAGTTGTTTTGATACTTTTGAATAATTTATAGTTTTAGTAAAGCATAAATTTATTAAATTAAGGAAGTTTTGAAACCAAAAATTGACCATGCTAAGATAAAGTTTATTTTTGAGAACACACATCCATAT
>NW_011494840.1:4333234-4335274 GCF_000754665.1 Bison bison bison | reverse complement strand
ACACATCCATATTTTAGTAAGAAAGCACTGAGTTTAAATGCTTGCATATATTGATTTTTATTTTCTCTTGAAGGAAGAACTTTGTTTCCTTATGCCTGAGGTAAAAATAATGAACATTTATGACTATATAAAAATAAGTTTAGAAGATTTTGATAAAAATTACAAAAGCTATGTGCAAACACACCAATAATATGATTTTTTCTTACTCCTGCCTCTCTGCCAAAGAAAGAGGAAACCAAATTTAAAAGAAGGTGGTAAAGGTCCATGAAGGTGGAAGGTAGTGAGAAGAGAAGTCAGGTTTTTCTTTTTGTTTTATTTGTTTTAGACGTTTGGTTAACTGATATTTTAGAATCTCCATTCAGTTGGAATATATATCTAACTTGTATCTCCAGTCTTCATTTCAGTGGCTGTATTTTAGGGTTTAATGATTATTTTGAAACATATACACAGGCACAATAGAGAAATGAATGAACTTGAGTGGTTGTCCAGATGTGCTATATTTATGAAAAATCAATGATCTTTTCAGTTTTCCAGTATGCCTATAACACCACTAGCAGAGAAAAATGTTTTATTCACACCAAGTTCTAGAGCTAAGCGTGGAAGGGACAAAGTTTGTGTTAAGGTGTTTCATTCCACAGTATATCTTAAGTGCAGTTATTTTAATGCATACTGTTCATTTATGGCCCATGAGACCCAGCACTTCTTGTATAAGTGTCTTTGCACTAGGAATGATCCTGTATTTCATAAGCTCTGCTCATCCAGCATTTCCTGGTACTCTACAGTCCTGCTTTGCAATTTCATTTCTTACTGAAATGTGTATGTATGTGTGTGTGTGTGTGTGTGTGTGTGTATGTATAAATTGAAACCCACAAGCAAGCAAAACAAACAAAAACAATAATAAAAATGGTGGACTAGTTGCCCAAAGTAAACTCGATGAGTAGTACTGATAATATCTGTATTATATATGTCCAAGCTTCATGCTTTACTATAATGATACATAATGTGAGTTGGAAACAAGGTTTGTATACTAATTTAGACAAAATTATAGTTTAAATCTCAGCTCTCTTGTATTTCTTCTTTGTACATAGAGTACTCCTACTTTTGATGTAATTTAGTATGGTTTATATTTTAGAAGGTTGACTTTAAAGAGTTTTGCAATTACAATATTTTTTAATACAGTTATAGAACAAAATAATTTCAGGGATGCACCTAGAAGATGACAAAATAAGTTCAGTTGCATAGAAGCAACACTTTTGCATGCATTTCTGAGTTATCTGAATCTGGTCCTCTTCTGCTTATTCTTATTATCTTTTAAAATAAACCTTTAATTTAGGTGGAGAGATCTCTCCTTCCACTGATGCTCGATGATATAGCGATTGCTTTCTCCTTGTCTGCATGCTCTTTCCAAAGCTTTCTCTAACTTCTCCTTTGCGTTCTGGTAGGAGACAGAAAGAGAGGCAATGTGAGCATTCTGGCAATGCTTTATTTTCTGCTGTTTTTTCTGGTTATGCAGATTTCTCAACTTTATGAAATTTCATAGATGTATTATTTCTGTGCACTTGTACATATTTAAATTCTAAAATTACTTGCAAATAAATTGTCACAAGGTACTAATATTTAGCAACACACTGTAAAAGTGATCTCAAATAGAAATAATTACTCAAAGGAACTGTGAACGATCTGAAATTATTTATAAACTTTAATTAGAGTCCCACTTTTCCATATTGTCTTAGATAATGTGTTTTATTTTACTTTGTCTTTATAGTAAAATGGTGAGGCATGGTACTAAATTTTATATTGTTCTTCCTCTAGAACATACTACACATGTAACTGATCATTGTCAAATTATTCATTGTTACTTATATGTGTGAGATTATCTCCATTGTCAGAGCTCTCTGTATGACAAATACTAAAACACAAAAGCAAATATAAAAATAAAAATTGCATTCCTATGTGACTAAGTGAAAGAATTTATATTTTTTTCATTTCCTATGAGTAGATTATTAAATCTATTAAATATTAATATTAATTAAAATATTA
>NW_011494840.1:4331772-4333134 GCF_000754665.1 Bison bison bison | reverse complement strand
ATTAAATATAATATATTTAATCTTAAAAATGCATTCACACCCCTTTGACACATTAGATTGCATTCATATCTCTAATACTGGTAATATTGCACTAAGGAAAATATGATTTTAAATTGTTTAAAAATTTCTGATTGCTCTAAATAATTTTTCTTTGTAGAATTCAAACTTTAAGTAGTTTTGTATTAATCTATGATGATATTCCAATTAATTATTAGGAAACAATCAGGAACATGGTAGGAAAAATGATCTTCTTTCTGATAAATGTGACTTTTATTCTTTAATATTGTTTTTTAAATTTTAATCCACTTAGCCATTAATGTGCCATTCAGTGGCTGTAAGCTAAATTGGGACAATGTATTGGGCACCCAAGTTAGAATAGAAAGCTTTATTTTATGACTATATTACATAGTACAATATATTAAAAACTAGGAAAGAAGAGAGAATACATATATTTTCATGCACTGCACTAAAACCTAATAAAATTGGGGAAGGATGATATCCCTCAATGACAGAAAAGCAGTAGAGGTCACCTTTATAGTCTTTAGAAGTCTTTAATCTGAGATCTGAATTGTTGTCTTATTTCCATTTTTCCATATCTGGAGGAAGGTTCAGTTTAGTCACTCAGTCATGTCCGCGCCTTTGCGACCCCATGAACTGCAGCACTCTAGGCCTCCCTGTCCATCACTAACTCCCAGAGCTTGCTCAAACTCATGTCCATCGAGTTGGTGATGCCATTCAACCATCTCATCCTCTGTTGTCTTCTTCTACTGCCTTCAATCTTTCCTGGCATCAGGGTCTATTCCCACAAGTCAGTTCTTCACACCATGTGGCCAAATTATTGGAGTTTCAGCTTCAGCATCGGTCATTCCAATGAATATTTGGGATTGATTTCATGTAGGATTGAATGGTTGGATCTCCTTGTGGTCCAACAAACTCTCAAGAGTGTTCTCCAACAGCACAGTTCAAAAGCATCAATTCTTTAGCACTCAGCTTTCTTTATAGTCCAACTCTGACATGTATGCATGACTAATGCATAGCTTTGACTAGATGGACCTTTGTTGGGAAAGTAAAGTCCCTGCTTTTTAATATGCTGCCTAGGTTGGTCATAGCTTTTCTTCAAAAGAGCAAGTGCCTTTTAATTTCATGGTTGCAGTTACCATCTGCAGTGATTTTGGAGCCCAGGAAAAAAAAGTCTATCACTGTTTCCATTGTTTCTCCATCTATTTTCCATGGAGGGATGGGACTAGATGCTATGATCTTCGTTTTTTGAATGCTGAGTTTTAAGTCAGCTTTTTCACTCTCTTCTTTCACATTCATCAAGAGACACTATAGTTCCTCTTCCCTTTCTGCCATAAGGCTGAT
>NW_011494840.1:4315101-4331077 GCF_000754665.1 Bison bison bison | reverse complement strand
TTTTGGGGGGCTCCAAAATCACTGCAGATGGTGACTGCAGTCATGAAATTAAAAGACGCTTGCTCCTTGGAAGAAAAGTTATAACCAATTTAGACAGCATATTAAAAAGCAGAGACATTACTTTACCAACAAATATCTGGCTAGTCAAAGCTATGGTTTTTCCATAGTCATGTATGGATGTGAGAGTTGGACTCCAAAGAAAGTTGAGCGCCAAAGAACTGATGCTTTTGAACTGTGCTGCTGAAAAGACTCTTGCGAGTCTCTTGGACTGCAAGGAGATTCAACCATTCAATCCTATATAAAATCAGTCCCAAATATTCATTGGAAGTACTGATGCTGGAGCTGAAGCTCCAATACTTTGGCCACCCAATGAGAAGAACCGACCATTGGAAAAGACCCTGATTCTGGGAGAGATTGAAAATGGTAGGAGAAGGGGATGACAGAGGATGAGGTGGTTGGATGACATCACTGAAGTGATGGATGTGAATTTGAGTATGTTCTGGGAGTTGGTGATGAATAGGGAAGCCTGGCGTGCTGCAGTCCATGAGGTCGCAAAGAGTTGGACACGACTGAGTGACTAAACTGAACTGAACTGAACTGTCTTTTGACTTTCAGCTTCTGTTATTCTTATATGAATCTTTAATTCTAAGCAAATGGCATATTCATAAATCCTTATGCACTGGCATTTTATCTCTAACTTTCTTTACTCCCAATTTTTATCAACTATCAATCTCTTAGCATATAACATACATTTTCTTGAATTGCATGATTATATTGCATTATATAAAGTATGATTCTCATAAATAAGTTGCAAATAGTTTGACACTAGGAGCTGTATTCTGTACTATTTCAAAATAGAAGTGGTACTGATCAACTCTGTATTATAACAGCATATATGGTATGATAACATTGAAGACTCATTTTTGCATACTAAGACATCCAGTCTGATTTGCTAATGTTGCCATACCAACAATCATGGAAAGAAGGAGCTATGATTTTTCCATAACCAGAAGCAACTTTCTCTCTCGTTACTCAAACCGAACCCAATCCTACTGGTCTTTCTGCTCTTAGATTAAACTTTTAATTCTTTGAGTATGAACTTCTTGGTCTCCTCAATTAGAATCAGGGTTTCTTTTTTTTTTCCCCGTTATATAATTTCATATCCTTGTATATTTTCAATTTGTATAACTTGAAATTATAATAATTTTAGAAGATATATATGTTTATTTCTAGTTAATGTGTAGAATCTATGAGAATAAGCACCATGTCTTTTTTTCATGCTAGTACACACATATATAAAAGTTTTTAGAAGAGTATCAAGGACAAATAGATCTGGATAGAAATTGCTTAATATACAATGAAATAATTTATTTTCACATAAAATTTTTAGCTTAAAATATTCATATGTATTTTATGAGTACATGAAGTAGAAATTAGTTAGAAAAACATGATACAATCAAAATAGATTGAGAAATTAAAAAAATGCAATTTCCATTAGGTTTTCAAGAACTATGAAAGTATTTCCACATACTTTATTCCTTATAATGTGAACATTTATAATTCATATAATATTTTATATTTTAATCTAGAGAAAATACTTTCTAATTATATAACTTAGAATGTGTTCACAGAAGGTTATTGTTTATCATGGAGGTGCACATTTTTAAACTTTATCAATAAAGTTACTTATTTAATTGTAACAATTCAGTGGCTAAGTATTATAAAAACTATTGTATACATGAGAAATCTAAAATATCAAAGAGGCTACAGACCTTGCCTTGCAGTCTTACTCAGTGTGAAAAATGGTGGTGGAATCTAAACCTAGTTCTTCTAATTTTAAATTTGATTTGATGTTTTGTTTTTGTCATTTAAAAACTAACAGAACCGAGAAGAAAAATATAATTTAAAGGATTCACATAAGCAAACATCAATGGGTAAGAGAATTAACAAAAATTCATTTGGTGTTTACAGTGTGTTTAGACTTGGTTCATTTAAATCTCAAAGAAAATTACATATATATATATATAGCTAAGTCATGTCCAGTTCTTTTTGTACCACAAGAACTGTAACCTCACAGGTTTCAGTCCATGGGATTTTCCAAGCAAGTATACTAGAGTGGGTTGCCATTTTCTTCTCCAGAGATCAAAACTGCATCTCCCACGTTGCCATGCAGATTCTTTGACACAGACCCACCATATATGCATATGTACATGTACATACATATTATTCATTCTAGTTTGAGAGGTCAAGGCTATTATTCAAAGAGGTCAAGTTAAGAAAAGGATACTTGTGAAAGTTTATTTGATATGAGATTATAAGACCCATAGTCTCAGGTTAGCATGACATGGTGGGAAGTATACTAAATACCAGATTTAGTATTGGGAAAATAGAAGAGAAAGATGCTCTATTTGAAGGTAATTGTTAGTTTTCATTTTTAGATCAAAAGAGAGAAGAGCAAAGATAATTAATTAACATGTATTCAAACAATATATTTATGACTTTATTAAAATCATACTAAAACTTAGTCTTGATAACAGCAATTCTTTTCACAGTTGTATAAAATGCCATTCATTGAAGATATATTGGACCCAGTAGCTTTGTATATAGTTTTATGAAAACAAGTTTTTTAATAGATGCTAATAAAAATAAACTTGATTTTGTTTTGTTTGCTGTAATTCCTTTCATACATAATTCCTTTCACACTGAGAGTTGTCAACTAACAGATTGTTATTCAGAGACATAAAACTTGTAGACTATTCTCTAATGAAATGGAAAATAGACCTTGGGAGAACCATCACAGGTATTGTGTATTCTAGAGCACATTTGTCAAATCTATTAGGTTGATGCACAATTAGCTATAAACACAATTGTGGCTTCAGATCATAAATTTTAAGTCATTATAACTAGGCTCAAGCATATTTTTATTGATCAAATAGGAACCATTGCAATCAGCTGTTTTTGCCAATAAGAAATAAATTTGTTTACTTCTGTAGCATAAAAATCTATGCTTGGGATTTGATGAACTCTTAGAAAGTATTTTCTGCATCCTGCTGGTTATGGAAGCATATTCCTTGCAAAAAATTGTCAAGATATTTGAAGAAGTGTTAGTTGGCGAAAGGTCAGGTGAATATGGCAGATGAGGTAAAACTTCTTAGTCCAATTCATTCAACTTTTGAAGTGTTAGTTGTGCAGCATGTGGTCAGGCATTTTTGTGTAGAAGAATTGGGCCCTTTCTGTTGACCAATGCCATCTAGACACTGCAGTTTTCAGTGCTGGAACTGAACAGCAGCAGACCACCAAACAGTGACCATGACTCTTTTGTGGTATAAGTTTGACTTTGGGAAGTGCTTTGGAGCTTCTTCTCAGTCCAACTACTGAGCTGTGGTCACTGCCAGTTGTTGTATAAAATAAACATTTTGTCACGTCACTATCCAACCGAGAAATGGTTTGTGGTTATTGCATAGTAAAAGAGAAGATGACACTTAAATGCCATTCTATTTTTTAAACTTTTGGTCAGCTCATAAGGCATCCACTCATCGAGCTTTTTCACCTTTCCAATTTGTTTCAAATGCTGAGCAACTCTAGAGTGGTTAACACTGAGTTCTTCAGCAATGTCTTATATAGTCATAAGAGGATCAGCTTCAATGATGGCTCTCAATTGGTCAATTTCTGAAGGTCAGTCATCAGTCAATATGTGCATATTCAAGTCCCATCTCCTTTGCAAAACTTCTTGAACCAACACTGCACTATATGTTCATTAGCAGTTCTTGAGCCATATGTGATGTTGATGTTTAGAGTTGTCTCCCCTTCTTTACGACCCGAACTTGAATAAGAAACTGCTTTGAATTTGCTTTTTGTCTAACATTATAGTATAAAATAAACACAAAATACACAGCAGGTAATGTCATTAGCAAAAAAAGAAAAAAAAATAGTGACAAATGCACATTAAAATGATGTATACATAACCACATTTAAGAATGCATTCCAATATCAAAGGAAAATTTCAACAATGCAAAAACTGCAATTACTTTTGCACCAACCTAATAAGCAAATTTATATAATTATAATAGAATTAATTGAACTCCAGGCTTTTTTATGCTTCACAAAACTTTCACACATGTCCCTTTTCTGTTCAAAGGACACATGTCCTTTTTCTGTTCTGCCCCTTCTGTTCGAAACACATCAGAATATTATCTTGCATCTAAAGACATTGCATGTAATGGCCTTAGAGGAGAAGTAGAATTTGAGATCACAGAAGTTTCTGATCAATAGAAGTTAGGGTGTCAAAATATGTAAGAGAATTGAGCCCCCCTAAGAGGGTAATGGGCTTCCCAGGTGGTGCTAGTTGTAAAGAACCCACCTGCTAATGCAGGTAGATGTAAGAGATACAGGTTTAATACAGTGCCATGAAGACCCCCTGGAGGAGGGCAGGGAAACCCACTCCAGTATTCTTGCCTGGAGAACCCCCATGGAGAGGGGAGGCTGGCAGGTTGCAGTCCATCAGATCAGATCAGATCAGTCGCTCAGTCCTGTCCAACTCTTTGCAACCCCATGAATCACAGCACGCCAGGCCTCCCTGTCCATCACCAACTCCCGGAGTTCACTCAGACTCATGTCCATCGAGTCAGTGATGCCATCCAGCTATCTCATCCTCTGTCATCCCCTTCTCCTCCTGCCCCCAATCCTTCCCAGCGTCAGAGTCTTTTCCAATGAGTCAACTCTTCACACGAGGTGGCCAAAGTACTGGAGTTTCAGCTTTAGCATCATTCCTTCCAAAGAAACCCCAGGGCTGATCTCCTTTAGAATAGACTGGTTGGATCTCATTGCAGGCCAAGGGACTCTCAAGAGTCTTCTCCAACACCACAGTTCAAAAGCATCAATTCCTCGGCGCTCAGCCTTCTTCACAGTCCAACTCTCACATCCATACATGACCACAGGAAAAACCATAGCCTTGATTAGACAGACCTTTGTTGGCAAAGTAATGTCTCTGCTTTTGAATATGTTATCTAGGTTGGTCATAACTTTCCTCCCAAGGAGTAAGCGTCTTTTAATTTCATGGCTGCAGTCACCATCTGCAGTGATGCTGCACAGAGTCAGACACGATTGAAACAACTTAGCCCATAAGCAAGAGGGTGACACTATTGAAGTAAATATATTGTTTTCTCAGATAATAACCACAGACTTAATATAAGATCCATGAATTGTAAAAGACCATATCAAGCATTAAAAAATGGTGGCCGGGTGCAGAATCCAGCCAAGGTATTCATTGAGAGGATTAATTAACATCACTTCTGTAATTTACCATCTGCATTCATTCTTAAAAATAGCAGGCAGTTTTTAAGACTCCTACTCTGATTTCTCTAGAACACTTTAGAAAGATGAATCACTGTTCCTTTTCTTGTTTTTCCTTTTTTGTGCCTGTCCAAATAACCTCAACTGAACGAAGCTATTATGCTTTTAATGTCTAGTACACCAAATGGTTGTTTTTGTTGAAAGTTCACTAGGTTATGTCCACTTTTTAAAAATTCTTATTTAAATAATATGTTATTCATTTTATAAAATTGATAGTCTTTTTTTTTCTTCCTTTACACAATAGCAAATTATCTTAAATAACACTTTGTGTAAGAGCAATTTTCTTTAGGAATATAACTTCTTTTCAATTACTCAGGAGAAAAAAATACAAACCTTAATTTCCTTGTTAAAAAAAAAACAAGCCCTGTTGAGGCAGATGGATTGAATAACACAAAGCCAGTCAAATAGGGAAGATAATTTCAAACATACTTTTTTAGGAATCAAATACAGACTGTTAAATTACTCAGAGACAGACTATGCTAAAACCCTTTCTAAGTACATTGACTAGGACTATAGCTATATTTTTATCCATATCTATATCTATCTCTCTCTATATATATATATTTAACCCAGATAAGTAGCATGACTGAATTTAAAGCATTGATATTTTATTACTTATGCTTTATGTGTGATTAAAAGTGTATCAGATAAACAAAATACTTTGTAGTCATCCAGCCAAAGTGAAAAGTGAAACCCAATATTAGCAATTTTACATTACAGAATTCAACTTTAAAAAGCTCTTTTAGTTATAATTTTCATAGAAAAATTATATAATATGCAAAATTAGGACAAAAAAAGTGTCACTAAGCGCCATCATGCAAGCATGTGATTTAGAAGCATTCTTTTGAACAGTTTATGCCAATAGGTCACACAGTGGTCCCAGGTAGGACAGTGAAACTTGCATTTCCTCAGTTTGCCCATCAGTAAATTAGGAGAGGTACTATTCTCTATATATAAGCCTGCCAGTAAAAATGCCAAAAAATAAAAATAAAAATATTTGATGTATTAATGAGTGCAGCATTTCCCATCCTTTAGAGGACAAGGGGTCTAAGAGCTAGATGATGTTAAGCTCATTAATGTAATTAATGTCACTGATGATTCTTTCTTCAAAAAAATGATTTGATTCCAACCTTTAAAGTATATTAAAATATTTTTGCATAACAGATAATAACTATAGACATTAGTTTTCCATTTGTTATTATTTTTCAGGTTGGCTTACTGTACTGGCTTTTTAAATTTGGCAACAGGAACAAAATATTTTTGACAAATATATTAATAAGGTCTTAAAGCTTATTTTTATATTTAGTAACTCTGAAAGATTAATTCAAAATTTAAAATGAATGAACAAATACAGTAAAGAAATAAAGTGGTAAAAGCATTATAATATTATCTATGCTATATTATGTCATTTTCTCATATTTTACAAATGATAAGCTTTTGGCTAATAATTATGGTAATTGTGAAAAGAAAAGAAAATAACAACTAAGTAGGAATCTATAACAATAAAATACAATGATAAACCTAGAACTACTATACCAAGGCTAGTGCAAATAACAAAATCTTAGATAGATTAGCTATTTATAAGGTGAATCTAGATTATGTGAATGCATTTCATGTATAAAATGAGTGCACAGAGGTTTTGGGGGGAGGGTGGGAAAAATACTTGGAGAAATAGAGAAAGCTATTCTTGTATGGAAAACCATTCTAAATGGGCATAGCTCAATTTTTCATTTTGAATATAATCAATTATCTTAAAATACCATTTAATTAATACATAATTTTATTGTTTAATAATTTAATTACTTTATTTTAATAAGATCACGTAATAAATACTTTTAATTATCTTTAAACAGCACTGCTGCTACTGCTGCTGCTAAGTCGCTTCGGTCGTGTCTGACTCTGTGCGACCCCATAAACGGCAGCCCACCAGGCTCCCCCATCCCTGGGATTCTCCAGGCAAGAATACTGGAGTGGGTTGCCATTTCCTTCTCCAGTGCACGAAAGTAAAAAGTGAAAGTGAAGTCACTCAGTCGTGTCCGACTCTGAGTGACCCTATGGACTGCAGCCTGCCAGGCTCCTCCGTCCATGGATTTTCCAGGCAAGAGTACTGGAGTGGGGTGCCATTGCCTTCTCCGTAAACAGCACTAGTGACACACATTTAAATATTTTAATTTTAACATGCTTAATTTAAGCCTTGCTTTTTAATTTATGGGCTTCCCTGGTAGCTCAGCTTGTAAAGAATCCGCCTTCAGTGCAGGAGACCTGTGTTCAATCCCTAGGTTGGCAAGATTCCCTGGAGAAGAGAACCGCTGCCTACTCCAGTATTCTGACCTGGGAGATTTCCATGGACTGTATAGTCCATGGGGTCACAGAGAATTTGACACGACTGAGCAACTTTCACTTTATAATTCATATGAACACTGGCTTCACATAGGGTACAGCATGATTCTATTGACATGAGTAAGATTTGGTTTATGCACGTTCAGAAAGGTTTATAGTAAGGGTTTTAATACCACAAAGCAAATAATGATGAGATGGATAGAAAGCATCACCAATTCAAGGGACAAGAATGTGAGCAAACTCCAGGAGATAGTGAAGGACAGGGAAGCCTGGTCTGCTGCAATCCATGAGGTTACAAAGAGTCTGACATGATTAAGTGACTGAATAACAACAACAACTTATTTATTTTATATTTCTCATAATCAAGATAGGGTAAGAGTTAGCAAATAGTATATGAAGTCTGGTTGCTTTAGTGATTTTCATCATGAGATTAAGAAATATTTTAAAGTACTAGAATAATTTTAATAATATTAAGTAAAATTTTAAAAATATAGTCAGAAGATAAAGAAATTGGGTATATTTTGGCTCTTTATGAAGCTGAATTATTTCTTATTGTGTTATATTTATCTTAAAGAAATTTGAACATCGAAAATTCAGAAAGATTAAAATAAAACATATTAAAGCTAATTATAAAGCAAATGATTTTAGATCCCACTCTTGGATATTATTTGATTCATTAACTATGAATATGGCTTTAATTCAACTCTAAGTGTTAATTAAACATTTAGGTGAGACCCTACCAAAGAAGTTGATAGGTGTACTTATCCCTGATGCAGGAGTTCAGAAATATGTAATAGAGGAAACAGGAAACAAATTTGAAGTAAAGTCATTATGACACAGAGTGGTTTCTAGCCAGCAAATGCCCTAATAGTAAATTATCATTTTTCACAAAAATTCAGTGTGTTCTGTAATTCTATCTCTATGGTGACTGTAGTAGACTTCTTAGGTGAATGCAATTGGAAAGTTTGGAATACACTTCTTTAAAGAAAAGTGAGAGTCTCAAAGATCCTGCATTTATACAGATCTATATGGTAGAAAAATATCTACATCTGTATATCTGTATCTAAATTCATAAAAATATATTACCTTTGGATAGCATGTGGAAGACTTAAACTTGGATATTAGTATGTATGGTGTTAAGCAATTTTGCATTTATTGTTTTAATAGCATACTTGATATCTGACTGGGACAATACAAAGAGAAGTAGGATTTAGATACTTCATTATAAAAGACAGAAAATCAATTTAAGAACAATTTATCTCCTCTAAAAGTTTTCCTGAAAGCATACTGCAGGCTTCACTGCATCTTCTAGTTGCATATATCTGATATATCTGCACCCTGAGGATAGTGCTTTTCATAACTCCATTATTCTGAAGTGTATTTGTATTTGAATGCTTGTATATGAATGTACACAAGCATTTCAGTTCAGTTCAAGGTATGACCCCATTTACTGTCTTAATAAGTAGTACGAGCACTCACAGACACAAACTCCATATACAGTATTTTAAAAATTATGCCTACAGGGGGCATATTCATGTTTTATTCTCTCAACTCTTATTTATTCAAAGGACCAGCAGATACTCTGAAAAAAGTAAAGGCTTGCAGGCAGCTATTAAACAAGTTGAAAGATATCATTTTAAGGAAACCTTCAATACCATGTGTGAAACTGGTCAAAGATACAGAAAAGATGACAAGAATGTTAGCTTATGTCTTTTGAAAAAAGAGATAAGTATTAAGATACTATTTTAAGAAGTGAAGCATTTATATGACCATGAGGTCTGGAATTAATATATTTATATATTAATAATTTTAATATCTGATATCATTTGGGTATGACTGGTGGCTCTGATTTGATTAACCTGTTCTAGAATATTTAGTTTCTTAAATTTTCACTTTATTATGGAAATATTCAGTAGCCATCTTTAATTTTCAAAAACTTATTGGCCACTTGACAATATATTTACAGAATTTTCTTAACCTTGTCGACTGGGGAAGGCCTTGAGAAGACTGTTTACAGAAAGTAGAGAGAATAGCTATGGTAAATAAAGAATCATTTTGACTTTAAGTTTCTTATATATAAACACATATAACATATTTGAAATATTTAAAATGCAATTGAATATAACTTTGGTAACGTTTAGAAGGGAAAAAAATAGTGACCTAAAATAATAAATTAAAATATATTATCAGTGTCATTTCATACTCATTAGAAGTCATATTGGGCTTATTCAACAATAGATTTAAAAATATGTAGTGCTTGGAACTTCCAGGGCAGTTCAGTGTTTAACACTCTGCACTTTCACTGCAGAGGGCAAAAGCTCCACCCTTGGTTGAAGAACTAAAATCTGGTATGGCACAGCCAGAAGCAAACAAGGGTAAACATGCAAAATGTAGTGCTCTTGTGCATATGTAAAAGGAAAATATAAAAGACAGGTTGGGTAAAGTTGTTCAAACATTTTTATTTTCCAGATTCTGACTCCTCTAGATCATTGTCATCTCAGATTAATAGATGTCTATATTTTTTCACCACATGCTTCCTTCCTCAAGGTCATCAAGAATATAGACAATGCTCAAAGCAGTGCTCTTCTGCTCTCTTCCAGGGCTTTCCTCCAAAGTGATGTTATCAGTTCTGCAAGTTATACATAAGGCTTTCATAAACCTACCAGAAGCTATTAAAATATTCTCAGGAAACAACCAGTACTCATAGTCTTCACTCAAAGGGCCCCTTAGTGAAGAACTGAGAGGTTATAAGTTTCCCAACCATAGAATAACAGCTAATGCCTTACATGCCAGGTAACAACATCTTTGACATGACTACCACCTGGCCAACCCTTGTTATCAAATGCAGTAGATTTCTCAGGTAATGCATGATTGTAGCATCACTAATAGGTGAAAAATGTATACTATATAATCAAGAAAATATAATGCTATTAAACTCATACTGTAGAGGAAACAATGACAGAAATCAACCCACCCTGCAGGCATTATAACAAACATTTGTGTGAGTTATTTTGTGTCTGGAGGTCTTGGTAAGGAACATGAAACTATCAAGCCACCACCAACCAAAAGAATCCAAGAAATGTCAAAAAGAAAGGTTATGAGTCTTGCCATGTTCTAGAATCCTTTTCCTTGGAATCCATTTTGGCTGAGTGATGTGGGTGCAACCAGGAAGGAACCTGAATTGGAATGATTGGCCAGAGACAACTAATTCCATTACCATAAAACTCAAGACTATGAGCCAGGGGGCAGAGCAGTCCTCCTTTGATCCCTTCTCCTCTTGTTCTTTGACTGGGTGCCTCTTCCAATATAGTCTCCAGCTTTGTCAACACGTGTGTCTCCTCAGCCAATTCATTTCTAAGTGATACGTGGAATCTAAAGATAAAATCATATAATATAGTCTTATTACATTATTGTGAGTGTCATAAAATTACCAGGGAGACTGTACAGCCAGCAAACAAAGATTTCTATGAGATATAAACTCATCTAGGTCCAGATGCATTTTCAAAATATTTAGTAGTGACTTTTCTTTATTTCTGGAAAATAGCAGCTGTAGCTGTCTACCTCCGGCTGTGATAAACCATCTAGTAAACCACTAATTATAGTAAGAGTAAATATACAAATAAGCAAAATACATGAAGCAAAGTTTTTTTGATACTGTATATTGGGCAGCAAAGGACTGTTATTACTTGGAGAAGAGAACTTATAAGATGAGCCCTGACACTAGCAAGGCTTTCTGATGCAGGTATTTTTTGTCAGTGACATCCATTCTGCCAAGTTGAGGAGGCAGAGCAGAGGAGGTTGAGGCACCTGAAATTTCTGAGGCACATTAACAGAGAAAAGGAATGAGGCAGAAAAAGAACTCAAGAACTCAGAAACTTGGCAAATGTTGTGAGTAAACCATCTCAAGTTAAAAAAAAAAAAATAGACTTCTTGTCAGCTAGAAGTAATGGTGGAAGTGATCATTATGAAACTAAGGCCTTTCTGGAATTGGAAGGGATCAAACTAATTGCTCTTTTAATTCAAGTAATTACATTTAAATGAAATGTCTTAGCTTTTAGAATTAGTTCACTTTGAGAATTGCTATCAATTCACACGGTGTATTAAGGGAAGATGTACTAAGGCAAATGACATTTTACTTGTTTATTAATTAATTAAAAAAATTATACATAGTCTATGTAGTCTGCAAAATCCTAGTTTTCTAACCAGAGCTGGAACCCTGAGCCCACTGCAGTGAAAGCACAGAGTTCTCACTATTGGGCTACCAGAAAGTCCCCAGGCAAATGCCATTTTAAACTGAAAGTCCAGAAAGATCTTAAAGAAATGGATTTTCATATCTATACATATATTTTGTATATTAGTCTTTCAGGATCAAACTTCCAGGGCTGTGCCTTACAAGATAAGAAGGATTGAATCAAATGAAGACTTGAGCCCATGTAATTTGCCATATTCTAGCCTTGTATTTTTGGTACAAGGGCTTAGTGATGTCTGCATTTATTATATGCAACTGGTGTAGATAAAGACACTTCAGGATCTGCTGAATTAGCTTTCCATCTGACTTCTGTCACTTTCCAATGTACTACCAACCTCTCCTGATGTCCATACCTGTAAGAAAAAATGTACACACACAGATGTCTGATGAATAAAATTAACATAAGGAGAGACAATCTTTTCATTTGCATCTATAGTTGCAAACTCTATTGTCTGTGGCCATTTGTAGACATTTTTGTCTAATGGTCAAATTTGAAACAGTGAACTTCCATATTCTTAACTGATGCACACAGGATTCATATTTCTTTTATGGCTGATTTATACCAGTCTAATATGGATTCAATATAATCAGCTGTGCTTCAGTAGTTTCTGTATTCTTTCTCTCTTCCCTGCTTGGGACTTTTCTTTTTTCATCTCAAAACAAACTATCTGATCAGGCTTTCTGTTGGTCTCTATATTTTGCACATATCCATCAAGTAAGTTTCTACTTTAGCAAGCATCACTTCAATGCCAAAAAGTAAGTCTTTCCCAAAACTTATTTTAACATTTGAAAATTGTGGAATAAGTGATAGACATTAGGGCAAGGTTGTGGCCAAGATGATAGAGTAGAAAGATGATTTTCCCCTCCTTTTATTGACACATCAAAAGAACAACTAACTACACAACAAGTAATAATGAGAAAAACCCAACTGTTGTTATTGAGTCACTCAGTCATGTCTGACTAATTGAAACTGCATGGACTGAAGTATGCCAGGCTTCCCCGTCCTGCACCATCTCCTGTAGCTTGCTTAAACTCATGAGTCCATTGAGCCAGTGATGCCATCCAATCATCTCATCCTCTGTTTATCCCTTCTCGTCCTACCTTCAATATTTTTCAGTATTAGGGTCTTTTCCAATGAGTCATCTCATCTCATAAGCTAGCCAAAGTATTGGAGCTTCAGCTTCGGCATCAGTCTTTCCAATAAATATTCAGGGTTAATTTCCTTTAGGATTGACTGGCTTAATCTCCTTGCAGTCCAAGGAACTCTCAAGAGTTTTTTCCAAAACCACAGTTCAAAAACATGAATTCTTTGGCTTTCAGCCTTCTTTATGGTTCAAATCTCACATCCATACATAAAAACTCCTGGGAAAACCATAGCTTTGGTTCTAAGGACTTTTGTTGGCGAAGTAATTTCTCTTTTTTTTTAATATACTGTCTAGATTTGTCATAGCTTTTCTTCCAAGGAACAAGTTTATTTTAATTTCATGCACATAGGATTTGTGTGCATGAAATTAAAAATTCAATAACTAGCAGAAAAAGATTTTCTGTAAATAAAAATGTAATGAAGAGGCCACTGCAAGATAGGTTTAGGTTGGAGGGGTGGAGTCAAAATGTAGTCAAATTTCAATCCTCAATTAGGCATCCCATAAAGAAGATGATAATCACCATTGCAAAGGTTCTCCCTAATGAACAAGGGATCCAAACCTTCCATCTGGCTCTTCAACCTGAGGATCTTCACTAGGAGAACAAGCAACCAAATATCTGTCTTTGAAAGCCAGAGAGCTTGCAAACAGGAAACAGAGACTTCTGTCCAAGGCAAATGCAACATCTCACAAGCACTAATTACAACTGCACGGACAATAATTTGATAAGAGCCTGGATCACATACAATTTTTGATCTTGAAAATTCTCTCAGAGAGGTAGGAGACAACTAAAAACATTCCCTGTTAGATAGACACCAGTGGCAACCTTTTGGGTAGCTCATTCTGCCATGAGGACATGGTTTTCATAGGTGTTATTTTGATGGCCTCCATCTAGCCTACTAGCTCTGGGAATTTAGCCATCCATCAGCAAGACATCCCTAGATGGAGATACCCTAAGCCCTGAAAATAGCTGTGCCAAGACACAGCACTGACTAACAGTGGGTCAGTGCAAGACCCAGGACTCCAAGGGCTATGCAACCAACTGTGCCAGGACTCAATAATTCCCAGCAGTGTGATGACAGGCCACAGGAATTATAGCCAGTCCTGCATGCCAGTGTGCTTACAGTAGTTGGCTACACCTCAGCAGAAGAGTCCACAGAGTATATGCATCTGGTGACCAGAGGGACACATACTGCTGGGTCCTGTAGGACATCTTCTACATAAAACTACTTGTCTAATATCAAGAAATGTAACTGACTTTCTTAATGCATAGGAACAAGCAGACAGAATTAGACAAAATAAGGAAATGGAGGAATACATTCCAGACAAAACATAAAACAAATTCCAAGAAGAACCAAGCAAAATTAAGATAAGCAATAAGCCTAATAAAGAGTGAAAGTTAATGATTACAAGATGCTCAACGAATGCATGAGAAGAATGTAAGAATTTTAATAAAGTGAGAATTTAGCAAGGATATAGAAGATAAAGAAGAAAAGCAGAAGGGGCTAAAGAATAAAATGACTTAAAGTAAAAAATTATACTAGAAAGAATCAACAGTGGATTATATAACACAAAGGAATGGATCAGCAACCTGGAAGACAAAGCAGTGGAAATCACCCAAAGTGAATAGAAAGAAGAATTTTTAATACTGAGTCTAGTTTAAGATACCTCTGAAACAGAAGAATACTAAAATGGACATTACATGTGTCTCAGAAAAAGAGAAAGGGGTAGAGACTTATTTGAAGGTAATAGCTAAAACTTTGCTAACTTGGGAGAGGAAACATATGCTTAGGTTCAGGAAGCATAGAAAGTACCAAACAAGATAAAGCTAAGGACGGCCGTATGAAGAGTCATTGTAATCAAATGGAAAAAGTTAACAATCAAGATATAATTTTAAATGCAGCAAGAAAAAAAGCGGTCAGTTACATAAAAATTATGTATGTATGCCTTAAGCATAAACTTTGCAGACCAGAGGTATTGTCACAATCTATTTAAAATGATGAAAAGGGGAAAAAGAAAAAAAAAAAAAAAAGAAACTATAAGCAAGAATATTCTACCCAGCAAGGTTATCATTCACACTTGAAGGAAAGAAAAAAATTTACAGACAAGCAAAAGTTTTGAGTTAAGTACCAATAAACCAGTTTGTAAGAGTTCAAAAGGGACTTCTCTAAGCAGAAAAAAAAATCTAAAAATATGATAGGAAAAGCAAACAAAAAGTTCATTAATAAAGGCAAATATGCAGTAAAGGTCATAGACTGACCAGTTTTAAAACTAGTAGAAAGGCTAAAGAGCAAAGTAGTAAATTCATACATATCAACAGTACATAATTAAGGGATACATAACCAATACAATAAAATGTAATGTCAAAAGCTTTAATCATGGTAGCTGGGTAGGAAACAATGCAAGGTTGTTAGTGTGCAACTAAACTTAAAATAATCAACTTAAAATATGTATGTATAGTATAATTATAGTTACATATGAACCTTATGGCAACCTCAAGGCAAAAATATATAATACAAAGAAAAGAGAAAAAGGAATCTATGCTAAATAATACTAAAGAAACACCAAATCAAAAGGAAGGAAATCAAAAGAAGTAAGGGACAAGTAAAGAACTACAAAACAACTAGAAAATAACAAAATAGTAATACCTATCGATAACTACTTTAAAAATAAATACACAAAATGTTCCAATAAAATATATAGTGTTGCTTAATGGAGCAATCCCACTGCTGGGCATACACACTGAGGAAACCAGAAGGGAAAGAGACACATGTACCCCAATGTTCATCACAGCACTGTTTATAATAGCCAGGACATGGAAGCAACCTAGATGTCCATCAGCAGATGAATGGATAAGAAAGCAGTGGTACACATACACAATGGAGTATTACTC
>NW_011494840.1:4314658-4315001 GCF_000754665.1 Bison bison bison | reverse complement strand
CAATATTCTGGGAGGTGGGTCATAGAGGATCCTGCTGTGATGTATTGTATAGAACAGTCTTATGGACTCTGTGGGAGAGGGAGAGGGTGGGAAGATTTGGGAGAATGGCAATGAAACATGTAAAATATCATGTAGGAAATGAGTTGCCAGTCCAGGTTCGATGCACGATGATGGATGCTTGGGGCTGGTGCACTAGGACGGCCCAGAGGGATGGTATGGGGAGGGAGGAGGGAGGAGGGTTCGGGATGGGGAACACATGTATACCTGTGGCGGATTCATTTTGATATTTGGCAAAACTAATACAATTATGTAAAGTTTAAAAATAAAATAAAATAAAAAGAAT
>NW_011494840.1:4310886-4314558 GCF_000754665.1 Bison bison bison | reverse complement strand
ACATATACACAATGGAGTATTACTCAGCCATTAAAAAGAATACATTTGAATCAGTTCTAATGAGGTGGATGAAACTGGAGCCTATTATACAGAGTGAAGTAAGCCAGAAAGAAAAACACCAATACAGTATACTAATGCATATATATGGAATTCAGAAAGATGCTAACAATAACCCTGTGTACGAGACAGCAAAAGAAACACTCATGTATAGAAGAGTCTTATGGACTCTGTGGTAGAGGGAGAGGGTGGGAAGATTTGGGAGAATGGCACTGAAACATGTATAATATCATGTATGAAACGAGTTGCCAGTCCAGGTTCGATGCACGATACTTGATGCTTGGGGCTAATGCACTGGGATGACCCAGAGGGATGGTATGGGGAGGGAGGAGGGTTCAGGATGGGGAACACATGTATACCTGTGGTGAAGTCATTTTGATATTTGGCAAAACTAATACAATTTGTAAAGTTTAAAAATAAAATAAAATTAAAAAGATTTTTAAAATATTCATATAAATGCTTTGCAAGAGAGACTCACTTGAAATCAAAAGACACACAGACTGAAAGTGAGGAATGGGAAATTATATTCTATACAAATAAAGGAAAAGAAAGCAAAGATAGCAATACTAAAATAAGATAAAATAATTTAAAACAAAGACAGTAACAAGAGACAACTGACAGTACACAATGTTTAAGAGGTCGATAAAAGATATAAAAGTTGTAAACATATATACACCTAATATAGGGAAATGTAAACATACAGCAAATATCAACCAACAAAAAAGGAGATGTTGATACTAAAAAAACAATAGGAAGAGAATTAAACACCCCGTTAACTCCATCCAAAAGCAGCAGAATACACAATATTTGCAAGTGCACATGAAACATTCTCTAGAAAAAATTATATACTACTGCACAAAACAGGACACATATATTCAGTTCAGTTCAGTTCATTGACTGAGTCATGTCTGACGATTTGCGACCCTATGAATCGCAGCACACCAGGCCTCCCTGTCCATCACCATCTCCCAGAGTTCAATCAAACTCATGTCCATCGAGTCGGTGATGCCATCCAGCCATCTCATCCTCTCACCACCTTTTCCTCCTGCCCCCAATCCCTTCCAGCATCGGAGTCTTTTCCAATGAGTCAACTCTTCGCATGAGGTGACCAAAGTACTGGAGTTTCAGCTTTAGCATCATTCCTTCCAAAGAAATCCCAGGGCTGATCTCCTTCAGAATGGACTGATTGGATCTCCTTGCAGTCCAAGGGACTCTCAAGAGTCTTCTCTAAAAGCACAGTTCAAAAGCATCAATTCTTTGGCTCTCAGCTTTCTAACAGTCCAACTCTCACATCCATACATGATCACTGGAAAAACCATAGCCTTGACTAAATTGACCTTTGTTGGCAAAATAATGTCTCTGCTTTTCAATATGCTATCTAGATTGGTCATAACTTTTCTTCCAAGGATTACGTGTCTTTTAATTTCATGGCTGCAATCACCATCTGCAGTGACTTTGGAGCCAAAAAAGGTAAAGTCTGACAGTTCTGTTTCCCTATCTATTTCCCATGAAGTGATGGGACCAGATGCCATGATCTTCGTTTTCTGAATGTTGAGCTTTAAGCCAACTTTTTCACTCTCCTCTTTCACTTTCACCAAGAGGACTTTTAGTTCTTCTTTATTTTGTGCATTATGGGTGATGTCATCTGCATATCTGAGGTTATTGATTTCTCCCAGCAATCTTGATTCCAGCTTGTGCTTCTTTCAGCCCAGCGTTTCTCATGATGTACTCTGCATATAAGTTAAATAAGCAGGGTGACAATATACAGCCTTGATGGACTCCTTTTCCTATTTGGAACCAGTCTGTTGTTCCATGTCCAGTTCTAACTGTTGCTTCCGGACCTGCATACAGGTTTCTCAAGAGGCAGGTCAGGTGGTCTGGTATTTCCATCTCTTTCAGAATTTTCCACAGTTTATTGTGATCCATACAGTCAAAGGCTTTGGCATAGTCAATCAAGCAGAAATAGAAGTTTTTCTGGAACTCTCTTGCTTTTTCGATGACATTAAATAATAATGAAATCATATTGAGAATCTTTTCTGTATACATCAGTATAATACTATAAATCAACTACAAGAAAAAATAACTGCAAAAAACACAAACACATGGAGGCTAAAAATATATTACAGAACCAATGAGTCAAGCAAGAACAGAGACAAATGGAAATGGAAGCACGATTGTTCAAAATCAATGTGACATAGCAAAATCAGTCCAAAGGTGAAGTAGTAAGCAATACAAGTCTGACTAAGGAAATAAGAAAAAATAGTCTATCAAAAATAATCTATCAATCTATCTAATGATTATCAAAGTAATCAATCTATTATCAGTCTATCAATAATCTGTTAATATCCTTTCAAGTTAGTTTCTCAGTCATTTCCAAAGCTCTATGACCCCGTGGATTGTAGCCTGCCTGTCTCCTCTGTCAATTGAATTTTGCAGGCAAGAATACTGGAGTAGCTTGCCATTCCCTTCTCCAGGGGATCTTCTGGACTCATTGATCAAACACAGGGCTCCTGCACTATACATACGTTCTTTACAGTCTAGCCAACAAGAGATCCCAAAGAAGGGTAATGCCAAAAACTGTTCAAACTACTGCAAAATTGCACTCATTTCATATGCTAGCAAGGTAGTGCTCAAAATCCTTCAAATAATTCTTCAACAGTATGTGAACCATGAACCTTCAGATGTATAAGTTTTATTTAGAAAAGGCTGTCTAGAGAAACCAGAGATCAAGTAGCCAACATCCTCTGGATCATAGAAAAAGCAAGGGAATTATGGGGAAAAAAATCTACTTCTGCTTCATTGACTATGCTAAAGCTTTTGATTGTATGGATCAAAAACACTGGAAAATTCTTTTAATGATGGAAACATGAAATAAGCTGCCCCCTGAGCAACCTGTATGTAGATCAAGAAGCAACATTTATGTTTATTCAATTGTCACCCTTCTAATTGAACTTACATGCAGAGTATATCATGTGAAATGCCAGGCTAGATGAAACTCAAGGTAGACTCTACATTGCCTGGAGAAATACCAGTAACCTCAGATATGCAGATGACATAACCCTCATGGCAGAAAGTAAAGAGGAACTAAGAGTTTATTGACGACTTGTTTCATATATGATATTATACGAGGGATGGTACGGGGAGGGAGGAGGGTTCAGGATGGGGAACACCTGTATACCTGTGGCAGATTCATGTTGATATATGGAAAAACCAATACAATATTGTAAAGTTAAAAAATAAAAAAAAGAAAAGAAAAGAAAAAAGAAAAAAAAAAGAGTTTATTGACGAGGCTGAAAGAGGAAAGAAAAAAGCTAGCTTAAAACTCAGCATTCAAAAAAGTAAGATCCTGGCATCCAGTCCCATCTCTGTGTGGCAAATAGATGGGGATACAATGGAAACAATGACAGACTTTACTTTTTTGGGCTCCAAAATTACTGGGCATGGTGAATGGAGCCGTGAAATTAAAAGACACTTGGTCTTTGCAAGAAAAGCTATGACAAACTAGACAGCATATTAAAGAGCAGAAACATCACTTTGCCAACAAAGGTCTATATAGTCAAAGCTATGATTTTTCCAGTAATCATGTCAGATATGAGAATTCAACCATAAAGAAGA
>NW_011494840.1:4293443-4310786 GCF_000754665.1 Bison bison bison | reverse complement strand
AGATATAAGAATTGGACCATAAAGAAAGCTGACCCCTGAAGAACTGATGCTTTTGAACTGTGGTGTTGAAAAAGACTCTTGAGAGTCCCTTGGACAAAAGGAGATCAATGAACCAGTCAATCCTAAAGGAAATCAGTCCTGAATATTTATTGGAAGGACTGACGCTGAAGCTGAAGCTCCAACATTTTGTCCACCTGATGTGAAGGGCTGACTTATTGGAAAATATCCCTCATGCTAGGAAAGATTAAGGACAGCAGGAAAAGGAGGTAACAAAGGAGAAGTGGTTGCATGCACATGAGTCTGAACAAATTTTGGGACATAGTGAAGAACAGGGAAGCCTGCTGTGCTGTAGTCCATGGGTTTGCAAAGAGTGGAGACTACTGAGTGATTGAAGAACAACAAACCTTTCATGCTAAGGTCTAGCAGATTAAAGGTCGGAGAAGGCAATGGCACCCTACTCCAGTACTCTTGCCTGCAAAATCCCATGGATGGAGGAGCCTGGTAGGCTGCAGTCCTTGGGGTCGCTAACCCTTTCAGTTTTCACTTTCATGCATTGGAGAAGGAAATGGCAACCCACTCCAGTGTTCTTGCCTGGAGAATCCCAGGGACGGGGGAGCCTGGTGGGCTGCCGTCTATGGGGTCGCACAGAGTCGGACACGACTGAAGCAACTTAGCAGCAGCAGCAGCAGCATGCAATGTTAGTAGAAGAAAATAGAGAAGATCAGAACAAAAATAAATGAAATAGATATTAAGGAAACAATAGAAAAGATCAATAAACTAAGAACTGGTTCTTCAAAAAGACAAAGAATATAGATATACAATTAGCCAGTCTAAAGGAAACGCACACACATAGAGACACACACACACAAACACACACAAACACACACACACACACAGAAAAAGGAGACCAAATAAATAAAAACAGGGATTATAAATAAAAAGTTGAAATTTTCATCACAAAAATACAAAAAAATCAGAGATTACTGTGAACAATTATATGTCAATTAAGTGGACAATTTAGAAAAAAACACAAATTTATATGTACAATATTGAATCAGGAAATTATAGAAAATGTGAACAGACTGAATATCAGTAATGAAATTAAATCAGCAATTTAAAAAAAAAAAAAACTCCCAACAAACAAAAATCCAGCACCTTCACAGATGAATTATACCAAACATTGAGCAAAAGTTAACATCTATCTCTCTCAAACACTTACAGAAAATTAGAGGAAAAAATGTTTCTGAGCTCATTTTATGACATCAGTATAACTCTTATATCAAAATAAGAAAAGGAAAACACAAAAAACTTACAGCCAATATCACTGATAAACATAGAGCAAAATGTCTCTACATAATATTAGTAGACAAAATTCAGAAAAATATATTTAAAGAACCATATGGCATGATCAAGTGGGTTTTATCCCAAGGAATTCAGGAAGGTTCAATATATATAAATAAATAAATATGATATATCACCTTTATATACCACATTAACAAAATGAAAAATAAACACCACATAATCATCTAAATATTGAGTTGGCCAAAAGTTAATTCAAATTTTTCATATGATGTTATGGAAAAACTCAAATCAGCTTTTTGACCAAACCAGTAGATGCAAAAAAAGCTTTTGTAAACCTTCAACATCCATTTATGATATACATTTGCAACAAAGTGGGTATATAGGGAACCTCTGTCAACACAATGAAGGCTTTAGATGGCAAACCTACAGCCAATATCATGCACAATGTTGAAAAGGTGTAAGATTTTCCCTAAAATCAAGAAGGCAATGATACTACTCTTACCACTTTTATTTAATATAATGCTGGAGGTTATAGACACAATAATCAGACTACAAAAATGATTAAAAGTCATCCAAATGGATTAGAAAAAGTAAAACTGAGGATGGCATGAAACTATATATATAGAAAATCCTAAAAATGCCATAAAAAGTTTTAAATTCATATTGAATTCAGTAAATTTGCAAGATACAAAATTAACATAAAGAAATATGTCATGTTTCTATACACTAAAAAACAAATTTTCAGAAAGAGAAATTAAGAAAGCAATCCTAATTACAAGTGTATCAAATAGAATAAAATATCCAGGAGTAAATGTAACTATTGAGGAAGGTCTGTACTTGCAAAACTATGACACTGATGAAAGAAACTTAAGATGACATAAATAAATGGAAAGATGTACTGTGATCTCATAGATTGGAAGGATCAATATTGCTAAAATGACTATACTATACAAGACAACCTACAGGTTTAATTCAATTCTTATCAAGCTACCAATAGTATTTTTCACAGAAGTAGAACACAGAAACTTAAAATTTGTTCAGAAGCACAAAAGACCTCAAATTCCCAAAACAAAATGACAAACAACAAGATTTCAAAAGGGGCAAATGAATGAATAGACACTTTTTCCCAAAGACATAGCACCAACTGATACATAAACAGATGCTCAAAATCACTTATCATCAGGAAAGTACAAATCAAAATCTCAGTGTGATACCACATTACACCTTTCAGAATGGCTATTATCAAAAATAAGACAATAAGTGTTGATGAAGATTTGGAAAAATAGAGAAACTTACTGCAATTTTGTTTGGAATGTCAGTTGGTATAATCATTATAGAAAATAATACGTAGTTTCCTCAAAAAATTAAAAATAGATCTATCATACAATCCATCAATTTGGGCATTTTTGGAACAAACCAAATGGCAAAACCAATACAATATTTTAAAGTAATTAGCCTCCAATTAAAAGAAATAAGTTTATATTAAAAAACATATATATATATATACACATACATACACACACACACCCCTGTGGGCTTCCCTGATGGCTTAGTTGGTAAATAATCTGCCTGCAATGCAGAAGAATGTCTGTGGTGCAGGAGACCTGAGTTTGATACCTGGGTCAGGAGGATCTCCTGGAGAAGGAAATGGCAACCCACTCCAGTTTTCTTGCCCAGAAACTCCCATGGACAAAGGAGCCTGATTGGCTCACAAAGAGTTGGACATGACTTAGCAACTAAATAGCCATGACCATGTTCAATTGAGAATTATTTACAATAGCTAATATACAGAAGTGACTTAAATGTCCATCAATAGATAAATGAATAAAAAAGAGGTGATGTCTACCTGTCTATGTATCTATCTATAATGGATATTAGCCATAAAAATGAAAGAAGCTATGCCAATCTGTCATAACATGAACAGACCTAGAGAGTATTATGATATGTGAAATAAGTCAGAGAAGAAAAATAATTTTATGATTCCACTTATATGTTCAATTAAAAAAAAAAGAACAAAATGTCAATCATAACAAAAAAGAAACAGACTTATAGGTACAGAAGACAAAGCAGTGTTTGCCAGAGGGGCGGAGTTGGGGGAATGAGTGAGATAAGTGAGGGAGATTAGGAGCTACAGGTTTCCATTTTCAAAACAAATATGTCTTTGGAATCTAATGTACAATGGAGGGAATAGAGTCAATATATTACAATTATTTTTATTGTAGCACCAATTAGACTTATTGTGGTGATTATTTTGTAATGTGTAAATATGTAACATGACCATTTTGTACACCTGAAACTAGTGTAATATTGTAAGTCATTACATTTCAAGAAAGAAAGAAAAAAAAATTAGTAGAAACTAAGCCTAGATAAAATATGATGTCATACAAATATCTTGACAAATCATAATCCTGCTGTCTTTTCTTTCATTCTGTACATGGCATAATGCACTATTCTTTGAACCCTAATATTAAAAAAAGTCCTTATTTCATTTATTGTATTTTTAATATAATTGCATATTTTTCCTGATATCAATCAGATATGTGGATAATTCTGTGGTATATTTTATTTGGGAAATTACAGTAAATATCTGAAACAGTTCATAGTCCTTAACATGAAGTCTTCCATTTTTTTCTTTCCATGCTTAAGTTTCAAGAGTAAACATCAGAATTCTGAAGTTTATCAATGACTATCTCATGGATTTTCAATGATGGCTCCAATAAATGAACTGGACATTTCCCATAGGACTAAACACAAAATATTGTAGCCTAATTCTAAATTCTTTCTGGCTTTTTCATTTCAGAGATTGTTATCTAAATCTGAAAATAAAGTTAATTAATAGTATATATTGTTTGATATATAGTGGCACCAGTGGCAAAGTATGGTAAAACTCATCACAATATTGTAAAGTAATTATTCTCTTATTAAAATAAATAAAGTTTTAAAAAGAGAAAAAATAAATAAAAGACTGTGTAAATATTAATAAATATATATGTAAATAAAGCTTATTCCAACTGTTGAAAAAGAACCTGTGTAAGAGATGTGGGATCAATCACTGATCTGCAAGATCCCCCTGGAGGAGGTCATGGCAACCCATTCCAGGATTCTTCCCTGGAGAATGTCATGGACAATGGCACCTAGTAGCTACAGTCCATATGGTTGCAAAGGGTCAGATACAACTGAAGTGACTCAACATGTATGCATGCACATGTACATTTAAGACTGCTATGTTTCTTCATGAATGTTATCTTTTGTCATGATGCTGTGTTCCTCTTTATTGCTAAAAACCCTCATTTTTTCTGAAGTCTACTTGATCTTATATTAACTAGGTCACAACTTGTGTTCTATTTTAATTATTTTGTCCACTTTACCCCTTTATATTCTTTTACATTTAAGAATCCTCTTTAATTTAATCCTCTTCATTTAATTCTTCTTGTAAACAATACAAAGTTTGGGCTTCAATAAACTCTTCTTCTTTAATTATTGTGCTTATTTCATTTTCTTTTTTATTGTGATATAGGTCACATATAAAATTTTACAAAAAGGGTAAAATTTAATGGTTTTTAGTTTATTCACAAAATTGAGGAACTTTCATGGTATTCTCATCACCCTATTTCTTTCATCACCCTAAAAATAAACCAGATACCTATGGTCACTCCGATTTCCCTTTTCTCATGTCCCTGGGAAACAATACTTCTCGCCTCCATGCCTTTTCCTATTTGGACTTTTTATGTAAATAAAAAATATTTTATTCCACCTTATGTGAAGAGTTGACTCATTGGAAAACACTCTAATGCTGGGGGGGATTGGGGGCAGGAGAAAAAGGGGACGACAGAGGATGAGATGGCTGGATGGCATCACCGACTCGATGGACATGAGTTTGAGTGAACTCCGGGAGTTGGTGATGGACAGGGATGCTTGGTGTGCTGCAATTCATGGGGTCACAAATAGTCCAACACGACTGAGCGACTGAACTGAACTGAACTGAAGCAAATGAACTGAACTGAATGGCTATTTATGTTAAACAATTGTGTATGTGCCTATTGACTATTTGTGTATCCTCTTTTGAGAAATGTGTATTCAAGCCTTTGATAATTTTAAGTTGGATTATCATCTTAATAATGAGCTGTGAAAGTCCTATATGTAGTCTGGATATTCAATATTTTATACACATGAATACATGTGGCATACACATCTTTCTTGGAACTGTATTTCCTTTTGAAGTCACACCTTAAAAAATAATCTTATACAATGTCACAAATTTACTCTAAACTTTCTTCTAAAATTTGTAGAGTTTAATCTCTTAAATTTAAAACATATCTGAGTTAAATTTTATACATGAATGAGGAAAGGTAAGTCCATTTTTTAAAAATTTTGCATGTTAATATCCAATTATCACAATACCTTTGGTTAGAAGGACTATTTCTCATCCCTCAACTGTCAGCTGTATAGTTTTATTACTTGATTACTTTTCTTTTTATCTCATTTGTTCTTTTTTCTCTGTTACTTCATTCTTATTTTCTTTTGAGTTATTTGAAGTTGGTATCATTTCAATTTTCCTATGTTTTTTAAATTTATTTTTTATCTTCCTCCAAAAGCTTTTAAATTCTTTAATTAATCATTGGTTTTCAGTCATCCAGTCATGACATGTATACCTGGCTTTTTAAAATTTACCTTTATTTGAATTCAGTGAGCTTCTTCAATCTGTAAACTTATCTTTCACCATATTAGAATTTTTGGCTATTATTTCTTCAAATATATTTTAATACCTCAAATTTTCTTTTCTTCTGAACCTCTATAATATTAGAAAATTAATGTTATTTTCTACCTTTCTGTATTTTCTGCTCATTTAATTTTCATCTTTCATTCCCTCTTTTTCAGTACTTAAACTTGGAGAATTATTATTCATCAAATGTAAAATTCTCTGATTCCATCTTCTATTATCTTTATTTTTCACATATATCTGAAATATATATTATTTTTTATATTTGTATTTTTTGTTTCATAACTACAAAATTTTTACAGACTTTTCCCCTTATTTACAACATTTATCTTTCTATTTATTTTAAGTATATTTATAACTAGATAATAGAATTTGACTATGGTAGCTGGTTTGAATGATTTTTATTATAATTCCAACAGTTAAGTCATCTATTGACTGTCCTTCCTTTGGGAGTTGATAACATTTGGTAGGTTCTTTGTATGTTAAGCAATTTTGTATTACATCTGGAATATTTTGAATGTTATTTTTTAGAGACTTCAGTCTTTTTACAAATTTTTTATTTGTTTGTTTCTGTATTTGAATGTGTGGTATCAATCAACTCATTTTGTTTGTTTGCATGTGTTTTTTGTTTGTTTGTTTTTGTTTTTTAATTTTATTTCCTACCTCCCTAGTTGTTGAGTAGCTAAGTCCTGTCTTACTTTTTGTGATTCCATGGACTGCAGCATGCCAGGCTTTCCTGTACTTCACCATCTTCCAGAGTTTGCTCAAACTCATGTCTATTGAATCAGTGATGCCATCCAACCATCTCTTCCCCTATCACCCCTTTCTCCTCCTGCTCTTAATCTTTCCCAGCATTAGAGTCTTTTCCAATGAGTTGACTCTTCACATCAGGTGGCAAAAGCATTGGAGCTTCAGCATCAGTCCTTTCAATTAATATTTACCGTTCATTTCCCTTAGGTTTGTCCTAGTTTTATCTCCCCTGAGTGGATTCCAATTACAGTTCAGGTTTTGAAAGTTTTGCTACACTGTTTTTGTTTGTTTTCCATACATTTTACTCATTTAATCTGAAAATAGACTCCAGTTTAAATATAGATTCTATTCTTAAATCTGTTTTGGATCAGTTACATATGCTTCTCACTCAGGGTTTAATCTGGTACATGGACCAGATAAAATAAAAATTCAGTTTTCACTGTGTTTACTCTGTTGCTTGTGCACACTTTGTTCTCTGAGTTCTCCTCTGCCACTCACTACCTGGTCTATTGGTATCTATATTTCTGGTTCTTCTGGCGAAAAAAATCGGACCTCTATCCTTATTCATCTGCTTCTCCCACAGCTGAGACTACTGATGCCCTCATGGAAAATCCTTCAAATAAAACAGGAGAATAGAGGAAAACACATACTTTGTAGGTTATTCTCTGAGTTTTGATTCCCTTCTACTGCTCAGCTTTATTTATTGTAGTTCCTTTTCGCATGTTGCATAGAATTTTTAGAGTAAGTGAGGAATATAGGCTTTAGTAGGTTTGCTTCACCATGTCAGAAAAACTATTTCTAAAGACTATTAAACTGACAAATTATTTAGACCCTAATTGTAAAGGCAACCTTTTGTCAACAATAATAATATTTCACCCACTACCTGGAATCATATTTCATCTCTGAGTCTTTCTTCCTCATTCCTATAGAGGTTATGCTAAATAATAATTTTATAATAATTAACTTAGATAACTGCAAGGATTCTGAGATGTATCATCATAGAAATACATCTTTTTACTATTTGTTTTATGTATATTATATGCACATCCAGAAAAACATATTATGTTATATGCATATCCATAAAAACACCTTCTTCTGCTTTATTTACTATGCCAAAGCCTTTGACTGTGTAGATCACAATAAACTGTGCAGAATTCTGAAAGACAAGGGCATACCAGACCACCTGACTTGCCTCTTGAGAAACCTGTATGCAGGTCAGGAAGCAACAGTTAGAACTGGACATAGAATGACAGATTGGTTCCAAATAGGAAAAGGAGTCCGTCAAGGCTGTATATTGTCACCCTGCTTATTTAACTTATATACAGAGTACATCATGAGAAACGCTGGGCTGGAAGAAGCACAAGCTGGAATCAAGATTGCCAGGAGAAATGTCAATAACCTCAGATATGCAGATGACACCACCCTTATGGCAGAAAATGAAGAGGAACTAAAAAGCCTCTTGACGAAAGTGAAAGAGGAGAGTGAAAAAGTTGGCTTAAAGCTCAACATTCAGAAAACTAAGATCATGACATCTGGTCCCATCACTTCGTGGCAAATAGATGGGGAAACAGTGGAAACAGTGTCAGACTTTATTTCTTGGGGATCAAAAATCACTGCAGATGGTGACTGCAGCCATGAAATTAAAAGACGCTTAGTTATTGGAAGGAAAGTTATGACCAACCTAGATAGCATATTCAAAAGCAGAGATGTTACTTTGCCAACAAAGGTCCATCTAGTCAAGGGTATATTTTTTCCAGTGGTCATGTATGGATGTCAGAGTTGGACCGTGAAGAAAGCTGAGCACCAGAAAATTGGTCCTTTTGAACTGTGGTGTTGAAGACTCTTGAGAGTCCCATGGACTGCAAGGAGATCCCACCAGTCCATTCTAAAGGAGATCAGTCCTGGGTGTCCTTTGGAAGGAATGATGCTAAAGCTAAAACTCCAGTACTTTGGCCATCTCATGAGAAGTGTTGACTCATTGGAAAAGACTCTGATTCTAGGCGGGATTGGGGGCAGGTAAAGGGGATGACAGAGGATGAGATGGCTTGATGGAATCACAGACTCGATGGACATGAGTTTGAGTGAACTCAGGGAGTTGGTGATGGACAGGAAGGCCTGGCCTGCTGCAATTCATGGGGTCGCAAATAGTCGGACACGACTGAGTGACTGAACTGAACTGATTGTTTGAAAGTATCTATACTGTTGTTTTACAATTCATTTAAGATTAAAATACATTTTGCATATTTTTGAAAATTTTGAAGATAAATATCATATAAGAACAATAACTATTTTCTTTTCTTTTTCTTTTCTTTTTTTCATAAATTAATCAATTTATTTTGCTGCTGCTGCTAAGTCGCTTCAGTCGTGTCCGACTCTGTGCGACCCCATAGACGGCAGCCCACCAGGCTCCTCTGTCCCTGGGATTCTCCAGGCAAGAATACTGGGGTGGGTTGCCATTTAACTGGAGACTAATTAGAATAGTTTAGTGGTTTTTACCATGCATTCACGTGAATCAGCTATGGGTGTACACGTGTCCCCCATCCTGAACCCCTTCCCGCCTCCCTCCCCATCCCATCCCTCAGGGTTGTCCCAGTGCACCAGCCCTGAATACCCTGTCTCACGCATTGTACTTGACCTTGATTTTTTGTAAATCCCAAAATACATATGAGTTTTATGAATAGGTTTGTAATGACATAGGAAGATTCTAATAGGAAGATTTCCAATTCTCAGTGACATAAACAAGTCAAAATAATAGTTTTGTAGCATATGTTTTTAACGCCATTATAGTTTAGTTTTCTCTTATGTTAATTATGTATTATCGCTTGTCTTACTGAAACCAAAGAAATCCATAATACGTTTTATTCAACCTGAAAGAATCAGATATTATGTTGTATTATAAGGAATAGCTTTATTTTCTGGAAAAAAATCAATTTTTTATGTAAGCAGTTAGCTACCACTCAACTCTCTGTGAGGTATATTTTGTTCATAATTAGAGAAATTAATTATCTAATTGGTAATTTAATGTAGTATCTGTAAAGCATATACTGAAAATGTTCAATTGAATTGATATTCAATAAAACATTTTTATGTATTTAGGAATTATGGTAGGTAAAACATCTGTTAGCTGTCCATAGATTATTCTTAATCATTGTCTGTGTTCAAAATGTGTACTTTTTTAAAGCAAAATAAATTACTGGTGATTAATAATGTCACCCCAGATAGAAAACATAACTGTAAAATCAGCAAAACAGGAGATCCATTTTCTCTTTCTATTGAAATTGCCTTTTCCCAGGTGGTCAATACAATTGTCATCTGTTATTTTGGAGAATGTACAGGATTTAATAGATGAGGTATATCAAATTAACTATATTAAGAATGTACCAGCTGTCAATATGGCTTCAAACCAACATCATCTTTTGGGAAAAGCAAATTCCAAACTGCAGACAGTAAAATATTAGTCTGATGGAAAGATTATAAGTTCTACCATCTGTTGCACATTTTACAACTAATTGTTATTTGTTTCCTCTAAAAATGTACATTTTCCTTGTTACACAAGAAACAAGATATCATGGTATATTCATTGTCTAGTAGTAACACCCTAGAACTATCAGTTAAATAATATCACCTACTTGCACGACTATTATCCATAATAAACAGATATTTATTCAAAAACAATAATCCTCTGAGTTAATTCAATATGTTTTTGTATGTGTTAGAATGATCTGTTAATTTTCTTTCCAAGTATTACTATTGTGCAATTCATAAAAAATTAACTAAGTCAAAAATCAAATTTATGCTGTAATTTGTATAGATACTAATAGGTTGTTTTCTGACATAGTGCTCAATTTCTCATCATAGAGTATTGATTTATCATTTAATATTTTGTTATTCAGTCACTTAGTCATGTCCGACTACTTGTGATCCCATGGATTGCAGCACAACAGCCTTCTCTGTCCTTCACAAAGTCCCAGAGCCCGCTCAAACTCATCTCCATTGAGTCCATGATGCCATCCAATCTTCTTTTCCTCTTTTGTCCCCTTCTCTTCCTGCCCTAAATTTTCTCCATCATCAGGACCTTTTCTGATGAGTAGGCTCTTCGCATCAGGTGGCCAAAGTAATTGAGCTTCAGCTTTAGCACCAGTTCTTCCAATGAGTATTCAGAACTGATTTCCTTTAAGATTGATTGGTTTGATCTACTTGCAGTCCCCAAGAGACTTTCAAGAATCTTCTCCAACACCACAGTTCAAAAGCATCTATTCTTTAGTGCTCAGCTTTCTTTATAGTCCAACTCTCATATCCATATATTACTACTGGAAATACCATAGCTTTGACTAAACAGACCTTTGTTGTCTCTGCTTTTGAATACGCTATCTAGATTTGCCATAGCTTTTCTTCCAAGGTGCAAGTGTCTTTTAATTTCATGGCTGCAGTCACCATCTGCAGTGATTTTGGAGCCCAAGAAAATAAAATTTCTCACTGTTTCCAAAGCTTCTCCATCTTTTGTCATAAAGTGATGGGGACAGATGCCATGATATTAGCTTTTATAATGAGTTTTAAGCCAATTTTTTTCACTCTCCTCTTTCACTTTTATCAAGAGGCTCTTTAGGTCTTCTTTGCTTTCTGCCATAAGGATGGTGTTATCTGCATATTTAAGGTTTTGATATTTCTCCTGGCAATTTTGACTCCAGTTTGTGTTCATTCAGCCTAGCATTTCTCATGATGTACTTTGCATACAAGTTAAATAAGCAGGATGAAAAATTACAGCTTTGATGTACTCCTTTCCAAATTTGGAACCAGTTCATTGTTACATGTCTGGTTCTAACCGTTGCTTCTTGACCTTCATACTGGTTTCTCAGGAGGCAGGTAAGGTGGTCTGGTATTATCATCTCTTGAATAATTTTCCACAGTTACTTGTGATCCACACAGTCAAAGCTTTATCATGGTAAATAAAGCAGGAATAGATGTTTTTCTGCACTTCTCTTGCTTCTGATGGATGTTGGCAATTTGACCTCTAGATCCTCTGCCTTTTCTAAATCCAGCTAGAACATCTGGAAGTTATCAGTTCACATACTGTTGAAGCCTAGCTTGGAGAATTTTGAGCATTTCTTTGCGAGTGTGTGAAATAAGTACAATTGTGTGGTAGTTGGAACATTCTTTGGCATTGCCTTCCTTTGGGATTGGAAAGTAAACTGATCTTTTCTAGGCCTGTGGCCACTGCTGAGTTTTCCAAATTTGCTAGCATTTTCACTTCAGCACTTTCACAGCAGCAATTTTAGGATTTTAAATAGCTCAGCTGGAATTCCATCACCTCAGCTAGCTTTGTTCATAGTGATGCTTCCTAAGGTCCCCTTGACTTCACATACCAGTCTGGCTCTAGGTGAGTGATCATCCATCATGTTTATCTAGGTCGTGAAGATCTTTTTTGTACTGTTCTTCTGTGTATTCTTGCCACCTCTTAATATCTTCTCCTTCTGTTATGTCCATACTATTTCTGTCCTTTATTGTGCCTATTTTGCATGAAATGTTCCCTTGGTATCTCTAATTTTATTGAAGATATTTCTGGTCTTTCCCATTCTATTGTTTCTTTCATTTATTTGCATTGATCACTGAGTAAGTCTTTCTTATCTCTCGTTGCTATTCTTTGGAACTCTGCATTTACATGGATATATATTGTCTTTTCTCCTTTGCCTTTTACTTCTCTTCTTTTCTCAGCTGTTTGTATTTTCTCCTCAGACAACCAATTTTCCTTTTTTCATTCTTTCTCTTGGGATGGTTTTTATCACCACCTCCTGGACAGTGCTACAAACTTCATCCATAGTTTTTCAGGCACTCTGTTCATCAGATCTAATCCCTTCAGTCTGTCACTTCCGCCATATAATCATAAGGGACTTGATTTAGGTCATATATGAATTGTCTAGTGGTTTTCCCTATTTTCTTCAATTTAAGTCTGAATTTGGCAATACAGAGTTCATGATCTGAGCCATAGTCAGTTCCTGGTCTTGATTTTGCTGACCACATAGAGCCTCTCCATCTTTGGCTGCAAAGAATAAAATCAATCTGATTTCTGTATTGACCATCTGATGAGGTCTGCGCCTAGTGTTGTTGGAAGAGGGTGTTTGCTATGACCAGTGCATTCTCTTGGCAGAACTGTTAGCCTTTTCCCTGCTTCATGATTTCCTCCAACCAAGCTTTCCTGTTGCTCCAGGTATCTTTTGACTCCCTATTTTTTCATTCCAGTACCCTATGATGACAAGGAATATTTTTTTGGTCCTATTTCTAGAAGGTCTTTTATGTCTTCATAGAACCATTCAAGTTCATTTCCTCAGCATTAGCAGTTGGGCCATAAACTTGGATTACTGTGATATTGAATGGTTTGGCTTGAAAATGAACAGAAATCATTCTGTCATTATTGAGATTGTACCCAAGTACTGCATTTCAGACTCTTTTGATGACTATGAGGGCAATTCCATTTTTTCTAAGGGGTTCTTGTCCACAGTAGTAGATATAATGGTCATCTGAATTAAATTCAACCATGTGGTCCATTTTAGTTCACTGAATCCTAAAATGTCAGTGTTCACTTTTGCCATCTCCTGTTTGACCACTTCCAATTTATCTTGAATCATGGACCTAATATTCCATATTCTTTTGCAATATTGTCTTTTACAGCATTGAACTTTACTTTCACCACCAGACACATCCACACTGCACATTGTTTCCACTTTGGCTCACCCGCTTCAAATATTTATTTCAAATATTTGTTGATTTATGTAGAACAAATATTAAATTGAGTATCTAAATCATTATTTTTTCAATTTTTGAAAAGAGCTAGTAAAAACTATAAAATTGCTGTGTGATATGCAAATTATTTACTTAATAATTTTATTGCAATTACATTGAAATAATTTTTAAAAGCTATTCTAATTTCGATAAATTCCACCACATCAATATAAAGGATCCATTTCTTCAAAACTATTTGTTGTGTCCTCTGAAACAAGAAGTTAATTTTAGTGTCAATTCAGTTTCAAGATTAATCTATAAGAAGAATTTTAAATAGTTATGGTCTATGCTATTTCTCACTAAATTATGTTTTTGATGGACTAATTTTGCATGTTTCTGCTTTAGATTGATTAAATTATATTTCCATTCTGTGTACCTATTTCTACTTGGTATAATGAAAACACAAGTAGTAGCTCTCTATTTTATGCTTTCACATAATTCTGGAAAATTTCAAAATATAGAATTTCTAGATATAAGCTAGAACTTGCAGGTGGCATAGTGGTAAAGAATCCACCTACCTATGCAGGAGATTTGAGTTCAGTCCCTGGTAGGGAAGATCCCCTGGAAAAAGAAATGGCTGTCTACTCCAGTATTCTTGCATGGTAAAACTCATGGACAGAGTAGCCTAGTGGGCTACAGTCCATATGTTCACAAAGAGTCAGACACAACTGAGCAACTGCACACAGATGTAAGTTATCTGTAATTACATATGTAATACAAATGTGACCTTTAATTTTAAAATTACTTTTAATGTTTTGTCAATAGTAAACAAAATTGAAACATGTATAATATTATATATGAAACGAGTCACCAGTCCAGGTTCGATGCATGATACTGGATGCTTGGGGTTGGTGCACCGGGACAACCCAGAGGGATGGTATGGGGAGGGAGGAGAGAGGAGGGTTCAGGATGGGGAACATGTGTATACCTGTGGTGGATTCATGTTGATATATGGTAAAACCAATACAATATTGTGAAGTTAAAAAATAAAATAAAATATAAAAAAAAGAAAGAAAAAAAATTGCCCCACTTAAAAAAAAAAGTAGTAAACAAAATAAAATTAAATAAAATTTTAACACTAAGACAAGTAAATAGAAGCATAAAATTGAATTAGATAAAAATGTGTGCCATTTCCAGGAATATTGTTTCCTAGTTGTAATTACATTGATATTGTTTACATTATAACATAACTCTCTTGCACTCATCTTACTAATTTCCAGTTCTATGATATTATGTTTGAAGAAGTCACCTGTGCAACCACTGACAAGGAACCCAGATTTTGGGACATCTTTCTTAGCATATGTATCACAAGAACAGTTACTTTGTGGAAGTTTTTCTGATGTAAGGCAACATTCTCTGTACATTTCTACAAATAAATATCCATATTTTTTTCCTAAAGTGTAAGAAAACACAAAAAAATATAAAAAATTGATCTATAAAACTATTTAAAATAAATAAGTCCAAAATGATTTATTCATTGGACCAATATGAAGAGGTTTTAGAATATATTTAGCTTTTAGGGTATACTTAGGAGACATTAATCTCCAATGCAGACTTGATGTTATCATGTATTCTGGTAGAAAAATGGAATGTATATGGTTCAGACTCAGCTCTCAAAGTGCTTACAACTTACATAAACATTTAACAAAGCTAAATGTGAAAAATCATGTTATTCCCTGGTGGCTCAGAGGTTAAAGTGTCTGCCTCCAATGCGGGAGACCCAGGTTCGATCCCTGAGTCGGGAAGATCCCCTGGAGAAGGAAATGGTAACACACTCCAGTATTCTTGCCTGGAGAATCCCATGGACGTAGAAGCCTGGTAGGCTACAATCCACGGGATCGCAAAGAGCAGACACGACTGAGCGACTTCACGTTCACTTTCACTTTATGAGACATTAATTTCCAATGCAGACTTGATGTTATCATGTATTCTGGTAGAAAAATGGAATGCGTATGGTTCAGACTCAGCTCTCAACGTACTTACAACTTACATAAACATTTTAAAAAGCTAAATGTACAAAATCATGTTATTATATCTGAGTGCTGAAGAATTGATGCCTTTGAACTGTGGTGTTGGAGAAGACTCTTGAGATTCCCTTGGACTGCAAGGAGATCCAACCAGTCTATTCTGAAGGAGATCAACCCTGGGATTTCTTTGGAAAGAATGATGCTAAAGCTGAAACTCCAGTACTTTGGCCACCTCATGCGAAGAGCTGACTCATTGGAAAAGACTCTGATGCTGGGAGGGATTGGGGGCAGGAGGAGAAGGGGACGACAGAGGATGAGATGGCTGGATGGCATCACTGACTCGATGGACGTGAGTCTGAGTGAACTCCGGGAGTTGGTGATGGACAGGGAGGCCTGGCATGCTGAAATTCACAGGGTCACAAAGAGTCGGACACGGCTGAACGACTGAACTGAACTGTACTGAATATATTGATAGCATAAATAAATATTTGAGTGCACAATATAAAGGTTTATCAAGGAGAACCACATGAATATGTAACTGGATAACCAGAATATCTCAGAATAAAGTAGGAGGGGTGCAATTTTACAGACACACTGAGGACAAACTCTGTGTAGTTGCACTGTTAAGCATTTTTTATTTATCAACTATTTTACTTCACATAAAATCTCATTAGGTAGTATCATTTTTACAAATAAAAAGTTAGGTTTCAATGAGTTTAGCCAAGTCCTTCTATATAATGATTTAAAGTTAACAGCATTAGTTTTACATTTCAGAGGTGTGGTAAAGATTAAATTAAACTGTATAAAAACAATCCAAAAATTTAGATACCATTATTTTGAAGAGCCTAGCAGTACTCTTGCCTGGAAAATCCCTTGGAGGGAGGAGCCTGGTAGGCTGCAGTCCATGGGGTCCCAAAGAGTTGGACAGGACTGAGCGACTTCACTTTCCCTTTTCACTGTCATGCATTGGAGAAGGAAATGGCAACTCAATACAGTGTTCTTGCCTGGAGTATCCCAAGGAGCCTGGTGGGCAGCCATCTACGGGGTCGTACAGAGTCGGACATGACTGAAGCGACTTAGCAGCAGCAATCTTGTATACAATCTATTTTGACAAACTAGGAAAGACCCGAGATTTTACCATACTTACAAGATAACAAGTTATCTTCCCAGTTTCACAGATATAGGGAGAAGATATGAGATTTGGGAGTTGGAGACAAAAGACAATTTATGACTAATTACACTGGTTATAGTCACTGCAACATTACTGTGATGAAGCCTTAAACCCCAATCTTCAGTGTTAATATGATGAGTGCCAAGTGACCTAACACATTCAGTAGAATGTGTCACAGGTAAATCAGCCTGAGATTAAGAAACCCTCATCTTATATATGGGGCTATTAGCAAACATGATCAAATTGCCATGGAGGGAGATATCATGTAACCCTGTACATGATACACATTTGCTCCAGAGAGAGAGAGACTACATGCTACATGGATGAAACACTTTTACAAAGCATCTATATGTACAGTTATATTTTTTATATAGTGATACATGATTAAATTGGAGAAGGCAATGGCACCCCACTCCAGTACTCTTGCCTGGAAAGTCCCATGGACAAAGGAGCCTGGTAGGCTGCAGTCCATGGGGTCACACAGAATCGGATACGACTGAGAGACTTCACTTTCACTTTTCACTTTCATGCATTGGAGAAGGAAATGGCAACCCACTCCAGTGTTCTTAGCTTGGAGAATCCCAGGGACAGGGGAGCCTGGTGGGCTGCCGTCCATGGGGTTGCACAGAGTTGGACACAACTGAAGTGACGCAGCA
>NW_011494840.1:4283591-4293343 GCF_000754665.1 Bison bison bison | reverse complement strand
GAGGGAGGAGCCTGGTAGGCTGCAGTCCATGGGGTCCCAAAGAGTTGGACAGGACTGAGCGACTTCACTTTCCCTTTTCACTGTCATGCATTGGAGAAGGAAATGGCAACCCACTCCAGTGTTCTTGCTTGGAGAATCCCAGGGACAGGGGAGCCTGGTGGGCTGCCGTCTATGGGGTCACACAGAGTCGGACATGACTGAAGCGACTTAGCAGCAGCAGCAACATGATTAAATGCTAAGTGGCATTATTCCTGGCTTATTTAAGTTATATACAGAGTACATCATATGAAATGCCTGGATGAATGAATTATAAACTGGAATCAACATTGCCAGGAGATAATATCAACAACCTCAGATATGCAGATGATACCACCCTAATGGCAGAAAGTGTAGAGGAGCTTGATTGAAGTGAAAGAGGAGGGTAAAAAAGCTGCCTTAAAACTCAGCATTTAAAATACTAAGACCATGGCATCTGGGCCAATCACTTCACCTCAAACAGAAGGGGAAAAAGTAGAAGCAGTGACAGATTTTCTTTTCTTGGGCTCCAAAATCACTTCAGATGGTAACTGCAGCCATGAAATTTAAAGACACTTGCTTTTTGAAAGGAAAGATATTACAAAACCATATTGTGTATTAAGAGGCAGAGACATCAATTTCCCAGAGGAGGTGCATATAGGTTTTTCCAGTAATTATATTGTCGTTGTTTTTCTGTTGTCAAGTTGTGTCCAATTCTTTGCAACCCCATCAACTGCAGCATGCCAGGCCTCCCTGTCCCTCACCATCTCTTGGAGTTTGCACAAGTTCATGTCCATTGAATTAGTAATGCCATCCAACCATCTCATCCTATGATGCCATCTTCCCCTGCTTTCAATCTTTCCCAGCACCTGTGTATTTTCCAGTGAGTTGGCTGTTCGCATTAGGTTGCCAAAGTATTGGAGCTTCAGCATCAGTCCTTCCAATGAATATTCAGGGCCGATTTCTTTTAGGATTGACTGGTTTGATGTCCTTACTGTCCAAGGAATTCTCAAGAGTCTACTACACCACCACAATTCAAAAGCGTCAATTCTTCATCACTCTGCCTTCTTATGGTCCAACTCTCACATCTGTACATGACTACTGGAAAGACCATAGTCTTGACTATACAGACCTTTGTTGTCAAAGTGATGTCTTTGCTTTTTAATACACTGTCTAGGTTTGTAATATCTTTCCTTCCAAGAAGCAATTGTCTTCTAATTTCATGGCTGTAGTCATCTTCCACAGCGATTTGAGAGCCCAAGAGGAGGAAATCTGTCATTGCTTCTACCTTTTCCCATTTTATTTTCCATGAAGTGATGGGATCAGATGCCATAATCTTATTTTTTGAATGTTGAGTTTTAACCCAACTTTCACTTTTCTCTTTCACCCTCATCAAGAGCCTCTTTAGTTCTTCTTCACTTTCTTCCACTAAAGTGGTATTATCTGCATGTCTGAGGCTGTTGATATTTCTCCTGGCAATCTTGATTCTAGCTTGTAACTCATCAAGTCCAGCATTTTATTTGATGTCCTCTGTGTATAAGTTAAATAAACAGGGTGAACATATATAGCCTTGTCATACTCCTTTCTCAATTTTGAACCAGTCAGTTGTTCCATACAATGTTCCAGCTGTGGCTTCTTGACCCATATGCAGGTTTCTCAGGAGACAAGTAAGGTGGTCTGCCATTCCCTTCTCTTTAAGAGGTTTCCACCGATTGTTATAATTTACACAGTCAAAGGCTTTAGTGTAGTCAATGAAATCAAAGTAGATGTTTTTCTGGAATGCTCTTGCTTTATCTATGATCCCATGAATGTTGGCAATTTCATCTCTAGTTTCTCTGCCTTTTCTAAACCAAGTTTTTAAATCTGGAAGTTCTCAATTCAGGTACAGATGAATCCTAGCTTGAAGGATTTTAACCTTCATGGGAAGTGAGTAAAACTGTCTGGTAGTTTGAACATTCTCTAGCAATGTCCTTCTTGTGAACTGGAATGAAGAGCAACCTTTTCTAGTCCTGTAGCCAACTGCTGGATTTTTCAAATTTGCTGACATATTGACTGCAAAACCTTAATAAAATTTCCAAATTTGCTAGCTTACTGAGTGCAGCACTTTAGTAACATTATCTTGTAGGATTTAAACAGCTCTGCTGGAATTCCATCAACTCCACTAACTCTATTGGCAGCAGTGCTTCCTAAGGACAACTTGACTTCACACTTCAGGATATCTGACTCTAGGTAAGTGACCACATCATTATGGCTACCTGGGTTATTAATACCTTTTTTGTACAGGTTTTCTTCGTATTTTTGCCATCTCTTATTGATCTCTTCTACTTCTCAGTTTTAGCAATTTCTGTCCTTTATTGTGCCCATCTTTGCATCATGTACAGCTGTGAGAATTGGACCCTGAAGGAGCCTGAGTGCTGAAGAATTGAAGCTTTCAGATCATGGTGCTGAAGAAGACTCAAGAGTACTTTGGACTGCAAAGAGATCAAACCAGAAATCAACCCAGAATAGTCACTGGAAGGACTGATGCTGAAGCTAAGGTTCTAATACTTTGGCCACCTGATGTGGAGGGCTGACTCATTGGAAAAGACCCTGATGTTGGAAAAAATTGGGAGCAGGAGAAGAAATGAGTGACAGAAGATGAGATGATTGGATGGCATCACTGACTCAATGGACATAAGTTTGAACAAACTCCAGAAGATACTGAAGGATAGGAAAGCCTGGCATGCTGCAGTCCATGGGATCCCAAAGAGTTGGACACAATGTAGTGACTGAACAACAACAACAATAAGTATTATTCTCAAGGTAATATTAGAGGCATCAAAATGTAAATGAACTAGTGATACAGACAGTCATTGTACTAATAAAATACAGTAAGAAAATGTGTAGAATGATGGAACTAATATTATAATATTTGAGCTGAAGATATTAGAAAATAATATTCTGAAGATCATGATTCAAGATGATCTTCATGGGTAAGGTGAGAGTGAAATGAAGGCAGCTTTGATACAAATAAGATTCTATACAAGAATGACAACCCTGTATGTGAGACAGCAAAAGAGACACAGATGTATAGAACAGTCTTTTGGACTCTGGGGGAGAGGGAGGGGAGATGATTTGGGAGAATGGCATTAAAACATGTATAATATCGTATAAGAAATGAATCACCAGTCCAGGTTTGATGCAGGATACAGGAAGCTTGGGACTGGTGCACTGGGATGACCCAGAGGGATGGTATGGGGAGGGAGGTGGGAGGGGGGTTCAGGATGGGGAACACGTGTACACCTGTGGCGGATGCATGTTGTTGTATGGCAAAACCAATACAATACTGTAAAGTAAAAATAATAATAATAATAATAAAATTAATTAATGACAATAAAAAAATAGAAAAAAAAAGAAAGAAAGTACAATGAGATACCATGATGTGATTTCTGGGGAAGAGTTCTGGTCAGCTGAGGAAATGTCAGGGCATGGTCAGTAAGTATTCTAACACTGATTGAAAAGCAATTCATTTTTGGACTCTGTGTCCAGTGATGATGCTGTAAGTATACAACCACAGAGGTTTAATATTAGTTTAGATACTGGGTGGAGATAAAACTTTAAATGGTATAAAACCTCTTAATAGTAATGTGTCAGGAAAGGAACTGGCAGGAATAGATCTGAGAACTAAGAGCTACATTCTTATAAAATGATGATTAAAAAGATAGTTGAAGAAGAAAATCAATTTTTGATTCATTTACCTTTACCTTAACTTCTTTACTTTTACATTACTTTTCCGAATTTTTGAATATGCAGTGGTTTATACTTTCTGTAAATGTTCTGCTTGTAACTATAATAAATGTTTGATCCAAAAGTTTGTTGTTGTTGTTTTGTAGGGGAGAATTGGGATAAGGTAAGTAGAGGTATTGACATATAAAATAAATCTCAAATTGGTTATTATTTAGAGAGACTAATATATATTAAGTACATGCTTGTTTCTAATTTCATAGATGAATTCAGAAAATACTTAGAAGAAGTAAAATTCCCCATTTTAGCAAAAAAAAGAACCAGGATAAATTTTATAATCTTAATCATCAAAGTGCTAATGGAAATCTTAGGAAGACAGAAAATAGCAATTTATTGAAAAGCATTTAAAATTCAATAATTCATTAAATTCAAACTATTTATAAGAAAACTTGAATTTTAATGCTTTTTATTACAAAATTGCAAAGTTAAAAGTTTTAGTAAGAATGCAATGAAAACAAAATGTATTCTCATTGACCAGTGGTGGAAATGTACACTTATGCCAACTTTCTGAAAATTAATTTATCAAGTCAATGCATAATTTAATGTTTTAAACATGTTCATATCCTGTAAATATTCCTTCCCCAGAAATTTACATTCAGGATATCTTCAGTAAAATTAATCAGAATGTGACTGTTAATCATGTATATTAAAATGGACTCTGTTGTCCTTCTTTTATTTATAATACTTCTTGAGCATCAAGGTTAGTCATGAGTGAGGAATTTCCCAAAAGGATGTTGCAGGTACGCAAAAAGAAGTGGTTGGTATTGGCCAGACTCATGGTTCAGTCTGAAGACTGAAAATCTAAGCAGAGTCTTTCTGAGCTTGGCCACATGGTAAAGCATTTGGGGGGCTTCCCTGGTGTCTCAGGCAGTAAAGAATTTGCCTGCAATGTGGGAGACCTGGGTTTGATCGCTGGGTAGGGAAGATCCCCTGGAGGAAGGCATGGCAGCCCACACAAGTCTTCTTTCCTGGAGAATTCCATAGACAGAGGAATCTGGCAGGCTACAGTCTATGGGGGAATCACAAAGAGTCAGATGAGATTGAAGCGACTGAGCATGCACGCACACATGCATATCCCATTTAGACATAAAATCACTTCTCTCTCTTTGTCAGGATTAACATAAATTTCTAAGGTAAATCCATATTATTTTTGGATTCCATATTACCATCTGCTTACTTGTTAACATTTATTTTTAATCCCCAAATCAATATTTGGATAATTTCACAGTGATTCAGACATATGTCATGTAGCAAATAATTTGAATTGCCTGGTACTCAAGTTGCTAGCTGAGGTCAGAAAAGACTGCATTATGGCTTCTTACTTGAACTCTCTTAATCTTTAATACTATAAGATGTATTTTTTTAAATTTTATTTTTCATTTCACCTTTTAACCCTTTTTGTTGGTTATTTTATTGGTTAAAATGGCTCTCAAATATAGTGCTGCAATGCTGTGCATTTTTCCTAAGTGCAAAAGGTCTATGATATATTTCACTGAGAAAATATTGTTACATAAAATTAATTCAGCATGAGCAGTAGTGCTGTTGAGTATTATTTCAGTGTTCATGAATCAATAATATATATTAAACAGAATGTCTTTTAAAAGAAGCATAGCTAAGACAATGTCATGTATTGATCAATTAATGAAAATAAAGAAAATGATAGGCAGAGGCTCACAGAAACCTAATTATGTCCAAGAGCAATGCTTCAGTATTAATTAATTCAGAGTTCATTGCAACTATATTGAACACAGCTACAATGAATAATAAGGGTATATATATATATATAATATGGATAGATTGTATCTCTCTTCATCTCTCCCTCTCTCTCTCTCTCTCTCTCTCTATATATATATATACACACACACACACACACACACATACAGAAACACACACACATATATGTATATACACATAATTATTATATATTAAAATATTTAAATAAATATTAGCTGACCAGATTATGAAAGTGAAAGTCATTCAGTCGTGTCCAACTCTTTGTGACCCCATGGATTCTACAATCCATGGAATTCTCCAGCCAGAATACTGGAGTGGGTAGCCTTTCACTTCTCCAAGGGATCTTCCCAACCCAGGGATCAAAGCCAGGTCTCCCACATTGCAGGCAGATTCTTTACCAGCTGAGCCGCAAGGGAAGCCCAAGAGTACTGGAGTGGGTAGCCTATCCCTTCTCCAGTGGATCTTCCCAACCCAGGAATCGAACTGGAGTCTCCTTCATTGGTAGGTGGATTCTTTACCAACTGAGCTATTAGGGAAACCCCAAATTTCCAAACCTTCTATAATCACTATTGTTTTCACACATCCAACTAAATAAATCTCACTTCAAACCTATAATCTATTACCATTTAATCAAATTATTACCAAGTCTAGATTTTTTTTATTTCAATGTCTACTTTTAGGAAATGTCTTAAGTCAGAACAAAAGGAAGTATATAAATTCATGAGTAATATGCATTGCAACATCACTTATAATTATAGTGTAATACTGTAAACAACTTATTCCACAATAGAGAAATGACTAAGTAACATATGGAATATAAGTATAACTAAATAATTTTCTCAAAGAGTATTTCAAAAATATATAAAGGTGTTAATATATATTATTCATTGTATAAATAAGGTCACAACAGAGTACACATCACAGAACATATTATTAACACATTGTCATACTTGTTATTTGATATACAATGAATTATGTTTGGAGAAGGCAATGGCACCCCACTCCAGTAGTCTTGCCTGGAAAATCCATGGATGGAGGAGCCTGGTAGGCTGCAGTCCATTGGGTCACTGTTATGTTTAAATATATCATAAATACATTGTATGTTAAGTATGTTATTAGAATTAGCAGTGTTATCTCTGTACACTGGAAATTTGCATTCTTTTCTATCTACATTATATCTCTATATTTTATTTTTACTTCAAATAATATTGGTCCTTTTCCTTAATAAAAATTACAATGATCTGTGACACAAGAGAATATTTTTAAAGTGTTACGGTAGTCCCTTTTTGACTACTTGTTGCTTTTAAAATATACTATGATATGTATATAATAATTCTGAAATAACAAAGTTTTCTGCTTTTAACATAATAATATAATGCAATTGGCTTTATCAACAAGTGTGGTTCCCCTAAACCTGATAGGGCAACTTTAAAGTGAAGAGAAGACTCTTGAGAGTACTTCAGACAGCAAAGAGATCAAACCAGTCAATCTTAAAGAAAATCAACCCTGAATATTCATTGCAAGGACTGATGCTGAGGCTCCAATACTTTGGCCATCTAATGTGAAGAGCTGGCTCAATAGAAAAATCTCTGAGACCAGGAAAGATTGAAGGCAGTAGGAGAAGGGGACAACAGAGATCAAAATGATTGGATGGCATCGCTGAATCAATGGACATGAGATTGAGCAAATGCCAGGAGATGGTGAGGAACAGGGAAGCTTGGTGTGCTGCAGTCTATGGAGTCACAAAGTCAGACATGACTGAGCAACTGAAAAACAATCAAGTGAAGGAATATCCTGAAACACAGATATTATGAAAAGCATACTGATGATATAACAGTGTATCCTAGTTTCAATGAAAAGTAACACAATTGTATAAATGCGAATTTATGGGATTTTCTTTTACATTTTTCCAAACCTTTCCCAGACCAGGAATTGAAATTGAACCTAGACCCCAGCAGTAAAATTGCTGAGTCTTAACTGCTGGACTGCCAAAGAACTCCCTACATTTTTCTAAACTTTATAAATATGACTTGGGAGTGAGGAATGAGAGAAGCACAGGGTCTCTTGTACAGACTTTATAATTTCCTTTTTTTTTTTTTTAATGTTTTATTTTTTTATTTTATTTTTTTTTTTTTGGCTTTGTATAGACTTGTATTTACACTCTCAGACCCATACAGATAGACATAGAAGAACATGTTCTTTCTGTTCTTCACAAAGTACTCAGGACTTTGACAAGAAACATCATAAGTTTACATAAATGCCAATTTTCAAACCAATTTATGAACTCAAAATTCTACTCAAAAAGAAAAAGACACTCTTCTTAGCCATCAATTTCAGATGGGAGTTCTGATTTCCAGAGGAAATTTTTTTTTTTTTAATTTTTTTTTTTTTTAAATTTCAGGTATACACGTGCTCCCCATCCTGAACCCTCCTCCCTCCCCCCTCCCCATACCATCCCCCTGGGCCATCCCAGCGCACCAGCCCCAAGCATCCAGCATCGTGTACTGAACCTGGACTGGCATCTCGTTTCATACATGACATTTCACATGTTTCAATGCCATTCTCCCAAATCTTCCCACCCTCTCCGTCTCCCATAGACTTTATAATTTCCTGAGGAAATTCTGAGAAACATAAGTCAGATTTAAATCAGAGTTTTAGTTAAAGGCTAAGGTAACACCAAGGCCTGTTGTCTAGAAGGAAATAGGTAGGGATGAAGGAAATGCCTTTATCAGAGAAACATGTAAAGAACTAGAGCTTTCAAACCCTAAGAGTCAACTCTTCAAGTGATCTTTGATTGAAGCTATAAAGTACCTGAAGCTACATTAAAAGTAGTGACTTCAAGATGAGGGATATTTATACTCAGAGAATATGGAAATGAATTTGAGTTTGGGTCTGTGCCAGAAGGTTATTCAAAGAAGCAATTTAGGAATATGATTAGTTGTGTCTCCTTTCTACCTCTTTATTTATCTATGCATGGAAAGTACATTTTAAAAAAGTATACCTTGCAAATTAGAAGTATCACCTCAGAACACTTCATGAAAAAACAGCATAAATTCAAAGATTTTTTTTTTTTTTTTAATCATTACATCCAATAAAGGAAATAGACGTTTTCCTTTTACTACTTGGGAACAGTACCAGCCAGTATATCTAGAATACTGACCATATGCCAGGCACTATAAATGCTTCATATGCATTAATTCACTTAATTCTTATTAACTATTAATACTTTACAAGTAGACACTTTCTTATTTCAATTTTACCAAGTCTGTCTTAGCATTAGATCGCTAACACACAGTTGAGCAATTCTAGCTTCAGAATCTGGATGATAGCGTGTGTCCTAGAACAGCCATAAAATACAATAGTTAGCAAGTTGAAAATCCCACCAAGGTAAATTTTAATGTATTCAATTTATTACACTGAGTAAAGATAAATATTTTACTCATTTTTTCTAAAAACATTATCTGAATGTTTAGCCCCTAACTAACCTGAGAAGATAAATGCAATATCATGGAAGAAAACCAGTAGTAGTTCACTACCTGAAAAACACAATAAAGCTATTATTATAATGAATATATTAAATAAACAAGAAAGTACTCTTGGTATCTTAAGATATAAAACAAAAAGGAAATTTCAGTCACTGTATTCATCATGTCTTGAGCCATGGAGACATATCGACTTATTTATTTAAAAGGGTATTTACATGATCATTATGCAGCATGGGTCTAGTTTTAAATCCCATTTTTCTCTAATAGCAAAGATTAAAAAGTCGTATGTGTTTGATATGCAGAGTGTATCTTTCATGGTACAAAGCTTATTCAAATGATCACTGTTTTCTAACTCCTAGAAAAGCAATGATATTTGTAATAAATGATGAATATATTCTTAGTACACTACTAAGAAGTTAAAAGCAGAAAAAGCTCCCCAAAGTGTATATGTGTGTCTATCTTTGCATATGTTCAGTAGGTGTATACACACATACATACAAACATAAGCCACATATAGAGTTATGTATATAAACATTTTTTGTTCCTTACAGCCTTACTGCTGCTGCTGCTGCTAAGTCGCTTCAGTCGTGTCCAACTCTGTGCGACCCCAAAGACGCCAGCCGACCAGGGTCCTCCGTCCCTGGGAATCTCCAGGCAAGAACACTGGAGTGGGTTGTCATTTCCTTCTCCAATGCATGAAAGGAAAAGTGAAAGTGAAGTCGCTCAGGCGTGTCT
>NW_011494840.1:4283020-4283491 GCF_000754665.1 Bison bison bison | reverse complement strand
TTTTTTTTTTTTTTTTTTTAGGCTTACTTGTTCAGTCGCGCTGTGGGGAGGGACGGAGGGATGCTGCAAGCAAATAGTACTGGCGTGGGCTCGCAGTGCCTCAGCCACCCTAGGTCTGCCCCTGCTCACGGCGCATGTAGCTTCCCTGTCCACACTGCTCGGACTCTAGGTTGTTCCGCCGGGAACAATCCGAGGCTGGCCCTGGGCTGCATGCACCTCCCAGGTCCAAGCTGCTCAGGTTCAGGCACTCGGGTAGTCCTCAGAGGCGCAGACTCAGTTGGGCCTGAGTTTTGTGCTCTTCCCAGGTCCGAGCGCCAATTTGCTCTTCCCAGGCGAGCGCCAATGCTGCGACTTATCGCCTCCCCGCCACTCGGTTATCTGGATGTAAAACCGGCACACCTTCTCAGGCAGATGTTGACCGTCTAGACCCCCAAGAAGTTTTAGTTAGCAAAGAAGCCTGCTTACAATTTT
>NW_011494840.1:4274195-4282920 GCF_000754665.1 Bison bison bison | reverse complement strand
AATTCATGGAAGCTATTTATATTATAGATATGAACATAGAGGGTATGTAACTCTTTATTCTTCGATATTGTGAGGTTTGTCAATTTCGGAATACAGACAGACTACTTATACGATTAACTTAACCCTGTTCGTCTCCATTTTTACAGGAAAATTCAAGGCTATTTACAACTTTTTTAAGACAATGTCTTTGACTATAATGATATTTATAAAGCTATTTTAATTAGAACACTCAAAGAGTATTTATTTTGGACCTATAGATCTATCTATCTGGATTTTCATTAAAATTATTCCTCTCCTCAGAAGTCTTTTGAAGTTAAGCCGTTAGGTGTCTAGTGAAGGATGGGGAACTAGCAGAGACAAATTATGCCTCTGGCCAAGTGTTATCTCTTATGACATTAAATCCTGTTTTGCTTTAGCTGGATATAGTAGCAATATAAAGTGCTTTAAAAATTTGTCACCTGTGTCCTAAGAGCATACAAGGTTATAGCTTCAGTGTTTAGTTGATGTTGGTGATTCTGATTGCCCTCATGCTACACCCTGAATATTTAGTTTGTTTTATCTATGTCTTTCTTCCAGTAAAACAATTCCATGAAGATAAGGATTGCATTCATCTTATTCAGTCTTATGTCCCCTTTTTTCAGTATATTACTTGGAATGCAACAACAATATTCATTCACTGAAAGAAGAGATAAGTGGAGAAGGTAACACATTTAATTCCAAAATATTGTGTTTGTATTATTTAATAATGTCAAAGATATAATTGTATCAGGGCATGATTAAAAGGTAATAAAGTATATAGAAAAATTGCATAGAGTACAATAGTAAAATACTCAAATTTCTACCTTATTTTTCTCAAAAATATTTTAGAAAAAAATTATTCAGATAGAAATATGGGAGATTTAGATTGATAATTTTAACAAGAAATAGATTTCAAAAAATTTTGCAATATTCATGAAAACATGATTTTGTGCCAGTATCATAAGGTTTTAATTTTTGCACCATTGAAAAACAATGATAGTTACTCTGGGAGAGCACACAACCCACCTCAGACTGTGGCAACTTCCCATAGGTCTCTATTGCTGCAGGTACACCACACAAATCCCAATGGTGGCTACTATACTCCTCCCTCTTCCCAGCCTGACTAAGAAATTTGCCCCCACTTGTCTGGGTAGGTATCAGATGCCAGAGGGTGGCCTACAAGCAGAAGTGGGGCCAAAACCAAAGCTGAATGCCAGGGGCTGTGTGACCAAAGAAGAAGGGAATTCACCTCTGCAGCAGCATGTACAGCAGATTAACTTCCTATAATTAGCTTGAACTGAATTTTGGGGGCAAATGTGGAATTTGGAAGCAAGAACAAAGTGGAGTAAGGCCAGATCTGAGTAAGAGATGATCACACAGTGCCCACAGCAGGCCCAGAGACATTCCTAGAAATATTGGAGGACTTTATGAGTAGGCAGATTGGTTGGAACTCACTGTGTGGTAAAGACAGCTGACATCCACAGGATAATAATCTTATTTTCATACTCTCTCTCTCTCTCTGAACATTTTTTGTTCATTTTTTTCATTTTGTTCTACAATTGTTCCTATCTTATTAATCCATTTTTATTTTTTACTTACCTTTTCTTTTGTGATGCTTTTATTTTTAAATAAATTCATTTCATTTTATTTTCCCCAGTCTCTACAATACCTTTTCATTACATTGAATTTTTCCCATATGTTTCAGTTTTGTATTTTTGTAACTCTAGTTTTTAGTCTATGTTTTTATTTACAGGTTTGTTCACTGGCTTAATTGTTCTCTCTCCCTCTTTGTGTTTCTCCCTTTTGGTTACTTTTTTCTTGTTTTTTCTCTTTTCCTTTTGGTAAGTATAAATTTCTTTCTGTGTTCCTGTCTGATCAATGTTGGTTTTATCAATTGTCTTAAAGTTTTGTTTATTTGTTCTTTTCTCTCTGTGGGTTGGTTTGATTTTTTTTCCCCCTGATTTCTTTATTTTTCCCTTCTGTGCTATGTGGCTTGTGATGTCTTGGTGCTCCAGCAATCAGTCAGGTCTTAACTTCCAAGATGGGAGATAAAAGTCTAGGACATTGGCTCATCAGAGAACACCTGACCCCATGGAATACTAATCAGCAAAAGTGCTCCCAAAGGCCTCCATCTCAACATTAAGATGTGACCCAATCCAAAGTGACAAGCTCCTGTGTTGTACACCCCACACCAAAACAGCTAGAAAAACAGAAACTCAACCCTATCCATTAGCAGATAGGCTGCCCAAAGTCATACCAAGCTCACAGACATACTATAATACACCAATGGGAGTGACACTGCCCTATAGAGAGACATGATCCAGCTCCACTCACGAGAACATAGGAGCCAGTCCCCTCCACTAAGAAACTTTCACAAGGTGTTGATCCAGCCTCACATAGTGGAGGCAGATTCCACAATTAAGAGGAACTACAATCTTGCAGCATGCAGAAAGATCAGAAACACATTAAATAAATTAAACAAAATGAAAAGACAGAGAAACATGCACCAGATGAAGGAGCATGCTAAAAACTCACCAGACCAAACAAAGAAATAAGGCCAAAACAATAAGAAATAAGACCAAACAAATAAGCAGCCTACCTGATAAAAAATACAAGATAATGATAGTAAAAGTGATCCAAAATCTCAGAAATAAAATGGAGGCATAGATAAGTAGAATGATGTCACAAATTAAGAGGATACAAGAAACAAATAAGTATTGAGAAGAAATAGAGAACAGATAATTAACAATGAACAACCTAATAACTGAGACTAAAAATTCACTGTAGGGAATCAATAGCAGAATAACTAAGGAAGAAGAATGGATAAGTAAGTTGGAAGATAGAATGGTAAAAATAAATGAAGTAAAGAATAGAGTAAAAGTATGAAAAGAAATAGGGACAATCTCAGAGACCTCTAGGAGAACATTATGTGCACCAGTATTCAAGTTATACAAGTCCCAGAAGATGACAAAAAGGAAGGGTATTAGAAAACATTTGAGAAGATTATAGTTGAAAACTTCCCTAAAATTGGAAAGAAATAGCCACCCAAGTCCAGGAACCCCAGAGAGTCCTATGGAGGATAAACGTATACCCCCCCCAAAAAAAGTGCCAAGAAACATATTAATCAAATTTTAAAAATTAAACAAAAAGAAACACATATTAAAAGCAACAAGGGAAAAGCAATAAGTAGCATACAAGGAAATACACATAATGTTAACAGTTGATCTTTGGCAGAACCTCTGCAGGTCCAAAGGGAATGGCAAGATATATGTAAAGGGATGAAAGGGAAAAAAAAATCTACAACCAAGATGGACTGTAAAGAAAGCTGAGCACAGAGGAATTGATTCTTTTGAACTGTGTTGTTGGAGAAGACTTTTGAGAGTTGCTTGGACTGCAAGGAGATCCAAACAGTCCATCCTAAAGGAGACCTATCCTGGGTGTTCACTGGAAGGTCTAATGTTGAAGCTGAAACTCCAATACTTTGGCCACCTGATGCAAAGAGCTGACTCATTTGAAAAGAACCTGATTCTGGGAAAGATTGTGGGCAGGAGGAGAAGAGAACAACAGAGGGTGAGATGATTGGAAGGCATCACTGACTCAAGGGACATGAATTTGGGTGGACTCTGGGAGTTGGTGATGGACAGGGAGGCCCGGTGTGCTGCAGGACATGGGGCTGCAGAGTTGGACATGACTGAGTGACTAAACTGAACTGAACTGAATGAGATAGACCTAATTGATAGCTGTATGATAGCCTATCAAGAAACAGTAGAATAAATTTTTTTCTCAAGTGCATATGGAACAATCTCCAGGATAGATCACGTCTTTGGTCACAAATCAAGCCTTGCTAAATTTAAGAAAATTGAAATTGTATCAAGTATATTTTTCTGATAATGCTATAAGATTATATATCACATACAGGGGGGAAAAAAAACTGTAAAAACACTAACACAGGAAGGCTTAATAATACATTTCTAAATAGCCAAAAGGTCACTGAAGAAATCACAGAGTAAATCAAGAAATATCCAGAAACAACAGAGAAAACATGACAACTCAAAACTTATCAGATGCAGTAAAAGCAGTGCTGAGCAAAGTTTATAGCAATATACGTGTTCCTCAAGAAACAAGAAAAAAGTCACAAAAGCAACCTAAGTTTACATTTAAAGCAACTAGAAAAAGAAGAACAAAAATACTTGAAAGTTAGTAGAAGGAAAGAATTTATAAATATCAGAGCAGAAATGAAGGAAAAAATAACAAAGATTAATAAAACTAAAAGCTGATTATTTGAAAAAATAAAGTTGATAAGCTATTAGCCATGTTCATCAAGAGAAAAAAGAAAACACTAAAATCTATTAAATTAGATATGAAAAAGGATAAGTTACAACAGACAACACAGAAATACAAAGGATCATAAGAAACTACTACAGAAAACTACATGCCAATAAAATAGACAACCTGGAAGAAATGGACAAGTTGTCATAAAAGTACAGCCTTCCAAGACTGAGCTAGGAAGAAGTCGAAAATAGGAAGAAATCAATCACATGCACTGAAGTTGAAACTGCAATTAAAAAAAAAAAAAATCTTCCATCAAACAAAAGGCCAGGGCCAGATTTCTTCACAGGTGAATTTTATCAACAGTTTAAATAAGAGCTAACACCTATCCTGCTCAAACTTCCACAAAGTTTCTCAAAGAGGAAAACTCCCAAACTCATTCTACAAGGCCACCATCATGCTTATATAAAAATTAGACAAATATACAAGCAACTCCTACAGCTCAACTCCAGAAAAATAAATGACCCAATTAAAAAATGTGCCAAAGAACTAAATAGACATTTCTCCAAAGAAGACATACAGATGGCTAACCAACACATGAAAAGATGCTCAACATCACTCATTATCAGAGAAATGCAAATCAAAACCACTATGAGGTACCATTTCACACCAGTCAGAATGGCTGCGATCCAAAAGTCTACAAGCAATAAATGCTGGAGAGGGTGTGGAGAAAAGGGAACCCTCTTACATTGTTGGTGGGAATGCAAACTAGTACAGCCACTATGGAGAACAGTGTGGAGATTCCTTAAAAAACTGGAAATAGAACTGCCTTATGATCCGGCAATCCCACCGCTGGGCATACACACTGAGGAAACCAGAAGGGAAAGAGACACGTGTACCCCAATGTTCATCACAGCACTGTTTATAATAGCCAGGACATGGAAATAACCTAGATATCCATCAGCAGATGAATGGATAAGAAAGCATTGGTACATATACACAATGGAGTATAAAAGTATTAAAAAGAATACATTTGAATCAGTTCTAATGAGGTGGATGAAACTGGAGCTGATTATACAGAGTGAAGTAAGCCAGAAAGAAAAACACCAATACAGTATACTAACGCATATATATGGAATTTAGAAAGATGGTAACAATAACCCTGTGTACAAGACAGCAAAAGAGACGCTGATGTGTAGAACAGTCTTATGGACTCTGTTGGAGAGGGAGAGGGTGGGAAGATTTGGGAGAATGGCACTGAAACATGTATAATATTATGTATGAAACGAGTTGCCAGTCCAGGTTCAATGCACGATACTGGATGCTTGGGGCTGGTGCACTGGGATGACCCAGAGGGATGGTATGGGGAGGGAGGAGGGAGGAGGGTTCAGGATGGGGAACACAGGTATACCTGTGGCAGATTCATTTCGATATTTGGCAAAACTAATACAATATTGTAAAGTTTAAAAAAAATTAAATTAAAAAAAATCAGACAAATACATCACACACAAAAAGAGAAAATTACAGGCCAATATTACTGATGAGTGTGCATATAAAAGTCTTTAGCAAGTTCTATTACATAGTGTCTAACAACACATTAAAAGAATCATTCATCATGATCAAGTGTGGTTCATCTCAATATGAAAATATTATTCAACATACACAAATTAATCAATATAATATTAATAAATGGAAAGATAAAGCCATATGATCATCTCAATAGATGCAGAGAAAGCTTTCAACAAAATTCAATACCCAGTTATGATTAAAAAAAAAAAAAAAACCTCCAGAAAATTGTCATAGAAGGAACCTACCACAGCATAATAAAGGTCACATATGACAAATCCACAACAAATATTATTCTCAATGGTGAAAATGTGAAAGCATTTTCTCTAAGATTAGGAACAAGACAATGGTGCACACTCCCAGCACTATTATTCAATATGGAAGTTTTGAAAGTCCTAGTCTTGGCAATGAGAAAAGAAAAGGAGACAAAAGACCTGTATTTTGAAAACTATAAGACACTGATGAAGAAATCAATGATGACACAAACTGATGGAGAGATATACTATGTTTTTGAATTGGAAGAATCAATGTTGTCAAATGAATATATTATCCAAATAAATCTTCAGATTCAATGCAATCTGTATCAAATTATCAATGGCACTTTCCACAAACTAGAGCAACAAAAAAATCACAAGGATTTTGTGGAAACACAAAAGACTGAATAGCCAAAACAAATTTGAGAAAGAAAAATGAGTCAGAGGAATCAATGTCCCTGATTTCAAATTATACTACAAAGCTACAGTCATCAAGATAGTATGTTAAGCTGGTATGAAAACAAAAATACAGATCAATGGAACAAGATAGAAAGCCCAGATAAACCCACACACCTATGGGCACCTTATCTTTTGACAAGGGGGGCAAGAATATATAGTAGAGAAAAGACAGCCTCTTTAATAACTGATGCTAGGAAAAATGGACAGCTGCTTGTGAAAGAATGAAACTAGAACACTTCCTAACTCCATACACAAAAATAAACTCAAAATGCGTTAAAGACCTAAATGTAAGACCAGAAACTTTAAAGTTCTTAGAGGAAAATTTATGCAGTATTCTCTTTGACAGAAATCTCTCAAGATTCTCTATGATCCACCTGCTAGAATAATGCAAATAAAAGCAAAACTAAAGAAATGGGGCCTAATAAAACTTAAAAGCTTGGCACAGCAAAGAAAACCATCGCCAAGATAAAAGACAACCCTCAGAGTGGGAGAAAATAATTGCAAATGAGGCAACTGACAAAGGGTTAATCTCCATAATATACAAGCAGCTTATATATCTCAATATCATCAAAACAAACAACCCAATCAAAAAAAATAGGCAGAAGGCCTAAACAGACATTTTTCCAAAGACAACATAGAGATGGCCAATAAATACATGTAAAAATGCTCAACATTGCTCATTAGAGAAATGCAAATCAAAACTAAAATGAGATATTACCTTACACAAGTCAGAATTGCCATCAACGGGAAATCTACAAACAATAATTGTTGGAAATAGTGTGGAGAAAACAGAATCCTCTTGCAATGTAAGTTGGAATATAAACTGACAGAGCCATTATGGAGAACAGTTTGAGATTTCTTTTTTTTTTTTTTCCAGTTCATTTCTTCAGCAAACTTTTATTGTTTTTTCTTTGGCTCACAAATTTGTTATATTTAATCTTTAGCAAATTTGTAGAAATATCTTAGAGTGTGGACATGTTATACATTTTCTTTCCTTTACTCCCAGTCTCAGGTTAGAGAATATGATTAGTAAGTTTATAAAGATCATTTTTAAATAACTTAAAAATTATCTTTTATTTCTAAATAATGGAACTAATATATGTTCTTTAGAGAACATACTTGCTATTTTATTTTTATTTATTTTTTTAACTTTACAATATTCTATTGGCTTTTGCCATATATCAACATGAATTCGCCACAGGTATACACATGTTCCCCATCCTGAACCCTCCTCCTACGTCCCTCCTCCCTCCCTGTACCATCCCTCTGGGTCGTCCCAGTGCACCACAAGCATCCAGTATCGTGCATTGAACCTGGACTGGTGACTCATTTCATGTATGATATTATACATGTTTCAATGCCATTTTCCCAAATCATCCCACACTCTCCCCCTCCCATAGAGTCCAGTTTGAGATTCCTTTAAAAAACTAGGAATAAATCTACCATATGACCCAGCAATCCCTCATATATTCTGAGAAAACCACAATTCTAAAGACTACATGTACCCCAGTGTTCATTGTAGCAATATTTACAATATCCAGGACATAGATGTCCATTGACAAATGAATGGATAAGAAGTTGGGGTGTATTTATACAATGGAATATTATTCAGCCATAAAGATGAATAAATTTGAGTCAGTTGTAGTGAGTTGGATGAGACTAGAGCCTGTTACACAAAGTGAAGTAAGTCAGAAAGAGAAAAACAAAGATTGCATGTTAACACATATATATGGAATCTAGAAAAATAGTACTGAGGCATCTAGTAAAGAACAGACATTTGGACAGAGCAGGAGAAGATAGGGGTGGGAAAAATTGAGAAAGTATCACTGAGTTATAAACACTATCCAGTGTAAACCAGGCAGTTAGTGGGAAGTTGCTAAATAACACAGGAAGCATAGCCTGGCAAACTGTAATGAACTAGAAGGAAGAAATCAGTGAGGCGAAGGAGGCGAGGGAGGGAAGGGATAAATTAATTCAGGTGAATTGCACAGTCATGTCTGACTATTTGTGATTCCATGGACTGCAGCACGCCAGGCTTCCCTGTCTATCAGCAACTCCCAGAGCCTGCTCAAACTCATGTACATCAAGTTGGTGATGCCATCCAACCAGCTCATCCACTGTCATCCCCTCCTCCTCCTGCCTTCAATCTTGCCCAGCAT
>NW_011494840.1:4267226-4274095 GCF_000754665.1 Bison bison bison | reverse complement strand
GACAGGTCCATCACCAACTCCCAGAGCCTTCTCAAACTCATGTACATCAAGTTGGTGGTGCCATCCAACCAGCTCATCCACTGTCATCCCCTCCTCCTCCTGCCTTCAATCTTGCCCAGCATCAGGGTCTTTTCTAATGAGTCAGTCCTTCAAATCAGGTAGCCAAAGTGTCAGAGTTTCAATTTTAATATCAGTCCTGCCAATGAATATTCATGAAGATGGACACAACAAAGGACATAAATGGAATGGATCTAACAGAAGCAGAAGATATTAAGAAGAGGTGGCAAGAATACACTGAAGAACAGTACAAAAAAGATCTTCATGACCCAGGTAATCATGAAGGTATGATCACTCACCTAGAGCCAGATATCTTGGAATGTGAAGTCAAGTGGACCTTAGAAAGCATCACTATGAACAAAGCTAGTGGAGGTGATGGAATTCCAATTTCAAATCCTAAAAGATGATGCTGTGAAAGTGCTATACTCAATATGCCAACAAATTTGGAAGATTGAGCAAGTGGCCATAGGACTAGAAAATGTCAGTTTAAATTCCAGTCGCAAAGAAAGTTAATGCCAAAGAACATTCAAACTACTGCACAATTGCACTCATCTCACACACTAATAAAGTAATACTCAAAATTGTCCAAGCCAGTTTCAACAATATGTGAACTGTAAACTTCCAGATGTTCAAGCTGGATTTAGAAAAGGCAGAGGAACCAGAGATCAAACTGCCAACATCCATTGGATTATGGAAAATGCACAAGAGTGCCAGAAAACATCTACTTCTGTTTTATTGACTATGCCAAATTCTTTGACTGTGAGGATCACAATAAACTCTGGAAAATTCTTCAAGAGATGGGAATACCAGACCATCTGACCTGCCTCCTGAGAAATATTTATGCAGGTCAAAAAGCAACAGTTAGAACTGGACATCGAACAACAGACTGGTTCCAAATCAAGAAAGGAGTACAAGGCTGTATGTTGTCAACCTGCTTATTTTATGTATAGAGTACATCATGTGAAATGCTGGGCTGGATGAAGCACAAGCTGTAATCAAGATTTCTGGGAGAAATATCAATAACCTTAGATATGCAGATGACACCATCCTTATTACAGAGGGCAAAGCAGAACCAAAGAGCCTCTTGATGAAAGTGAAAGAGGAGAGTGAAGAAGCTGGCTTAAAACACGACATTCATAAAACTAAGATCATGGCATCTGGTCCCATCACTTCATGGCAAATAGATGAGGAAACAATGGAAACAGTGAGAGACTTTATTTTTGGGGTCTCATAAATCACTGTAGAATGTGACTGCAGCCATGAAATTAAAACACACTTGCTCTTTGGAAGAAAAGCTATGACCAATTTAGACAGCATATTAAAAGGCAGAGACATTAATTTGGTCCATGTAGTCAAAGCTATGGTCTTTCCAGTAGTCATGTATGGATGTGAGAGTTGGACTACATAGAAAGCTGAGTGCTAAAAGAATTGATACTTTTGAACTGTGGTGTTAGAGAAGACTCTTGAGAGTTCCTGGGACTGCAAGGAGATCAAACCAGTCAATTCTGAAGGAAATTAGTCCTGAATATTCATTGGAAGGACTGATGCTGAAGCTGAAACTCCAATACATTGGCCCCCTAATGGGAAGACCCTGATGATGGGAAAGATTGAAGGCAGGATAAGGGGAAAACAGAGGATGAGGTGGTTGGATGGCATCATTGACTTGATAGACATGAGTTTGAGTAAGCTATGGAAGTTGGTGATGGACAGGCAAACCTGGCTTTCTACAGTCCTTGGGGTCACAAAGAGTAGGACACTAATGAACGTCTGAACTGAACTGACATTTTGGACCTTTTTCAAAGAATGACCATGTATTTTTGATTAAAAGATTTTCCCTAGTGGGGATATTTACAAGGAAAAATTAGTAGGAGTTTCTTGAAAGCAAATGCAGCTCCATTTCTGTTTTCCAGGATTGAGTCTCCCAACCTGTGGAGCCATTAGGGCCACACCCATGATTGTTCCCACTCCACATTAACCAAGATTGACACTAGATGTGATTCCAATACAAATGTGCCTGCAGTTGGCCATCCTAACCTACAGTTTTTAGTTAAGTTGCATCAAAGAAAAAAAAAAAAGTCTATGAATGACTGAGGTTTTCTCTTAAAAATTTTGTAAGAAATAAGATTCAAATTGGGATACTGTTAAAAATAATAATAATATATCTGATACAAATGTGTATGACATAGAAAAGAATTGCATCATTGTTAATTAGTGGCAAGTGGATAAAAAAGAAAAATTTTCAATTCTTGTATTTTCCACAATACATGCTAATAAGATAATGAGAGGAGAGGAGAAAATAGCAATAAGAATGTGATAGAAAAACAGTTAAGAAAAGTACATAGCCAGGTGCAATGTTGTACAAGATTGCAGCTGGTGACCTAACAGAAGTAATTTTTTTTTAATTGGAGGCTAATTACTTTACAATATTGTATTGGTTTTGCCATATATCAACATGAATCTGCCACGGGTGCACATGTGTTCCCCATCCTGAACCCCCTTTCCACCTCTCTCCCCATGATCTTAACAGAATACTAGAATCAGAAGATGAACTGAATGGATTCGAGAGCACACATAATGGAGGCAATCTTGTCAAGATTGTTCTTTTATATTTCAATACTAATGGAAATTAATCTGAAGAAAGGAGTCAATAATACAGTTGAAAAAGGGGGTAGCTAGAGAAAAACTTGCCTTTGGATGTACCATCAAGTGGATACAGGACACAAGCATGAAGGTTTGTCTTTTGTAGAATCAGGGTCACATTTCCATTGTAATAGAAGGCAAGGAAGATTATATAACATAATTTATTTTGGTTTTCAATTTTATAAACAATAACATGCTATGTATATTTCCCTATGCTCTTTCATATTGAACAACAACATTTGAAATCTATGATTTTATTTTTAATTTATTTTTCAAGAGTAAAGGAAAAACCAATTTGGAGTGTTTACGGAATAAAATTTGATGGCTATTATTAATAGTAAAAATTATAAAGTGTGAAAGTCTCTTTATTTCTGAAAGACTTCTGGATAATGTTTAGATCACAACTGCATAATTCATATTTTAATATTCCTACTATTAAAATAATATATCTATTATAATTATAATTATGAACTTTAATTAAAAAGGAAATAGTCAACAATTAAATCACATGAGAAATTTAGTGGAAATTGGGATTACTTTTCTGTCTGTTATCCAGAATATCCTCATCGTTTTTAAAACTTTTTTTTTTTTGCTCTGTCTTTTGCTGGTAGTATGACACTCAGCTCCCTGTTCCTAGAAAATCACAAAAGAATGTATAAGCTGGAGTCACTCCAATTTCAGAGAAGGAACTGGCAACCCACTCCAAAATTCTTGCCTGAAGAATCACAAGGACAGAGGAGCCTGGTTGGATAGAGTCCATGTGTTCACAATGAGTCAGACATGACTGAGCTACATCACACACACAAACTCCAGTTTTAGGCAAAATAGTTTACCTCTTTGTCATAAACTTAGCTCAAGTTCGTGCTCATGTGTATGAACACACACACACACACACACTTCTTGGATTCATAATACCTGAAAGTACACACAACAAATATAATAAAGTTGTTGCAAGAAAGGGAACCCCTTGCAGGCCCCAAGAATGGGCTTTTGTCTAGCACTCAGAAATGTACAAGTGACTTTATTGGGAAGGGATGCCTGGGCAGAAAGCAGCAGGGTAAAGAAACCAAGGGGGACTCCTCTGCCAGGCGGTCAGCAGTCTTGGGTTTTATGTTGATGGGGTTAGTTTCCAGGTTGTCTCTGGGCAATCATTCTGACTCTGGGGCCTTGCCTATGTGCATGCATCCCTCAACCAACAATTCCAGAAGAAAGATTCTGGGAAGTTCATAGGACATACGGATTGGTATCTCTTCTCTTTCTTTGACCTTTCCCGAATTCTTACAGTTGATGGTAGCTTGTTAGTTTGATGTTTCTTACCAGGATCCCCTGTCATAAAATATACAAATGACTACTGTCAAAGTGAGCAGTTTCAGTGTTTCCTCTAGCAAAGTGACCTTTGTTGATACACACATAAACACACACATCACACAAAGTAGTTGGGAGCATTGGTTGCAAAATCAGAGAAGTTGGTTTTACCATCTTACACTGACTTCCACCACTGAGGTGATCAGTGTGGAAAGATCATTTCAGAAAGTTTTTATAAAACCCCAACAATAATTCCAGTTCATAGAAAGAATCAAGCATGTGGTTACTTCCTTCTGTTTATTCCTTTCTTCCTTCTCTAATTCCCCTCCATTTTTTTTGTTTCTTTTTTCTTCTTTTAGTAAGTGAAAGTAATTGTGTAGGTGAAGCACCTCCACCCAGATTTGTTTTTATTATGTTGAAAAATGGGTAAAATATAAGGCTTATTGGGTGGGTTTTCCACAAAATTTGTTTCTGTTCTTTTGAGTAAGAATCAATGTTCACCTCTATGTCTAATGTTCTCCCTTTCTTAACTCAAGGAAAATTCCTACTATTCATCTTTATAACTCAATTAAAATATTTCTCCTTATAAATCCCACCTCAATAACTCCCACCTTCTGACCGAGGCAGAATATCTTCCTTCTTTGGGTTTTCATAACACTATGATGATGGCGTTGTAGAACACTAATTATTTGTTTCCAGATTTTTTCTCTTCTAATACAACAAATTATCCTAAAGTAGGGAGCATATACTATTTCTTCTGATTATTCCCATATCTTTGTCAATGGTTATTGACTATGCATACATTCTAAACTGTTTGCAACCATAACTGGAAGGGGCATGGAAATTTTCAATTTTAATTATAGCTAATTCTCACTATAAAGATAAGCAGATATACCAAAATTAATTACACTGCTTTCTAGAATATTACTAGCACTCACATAAAAACTTTGAAAATACTCTTGACAAAATGGCAAAATAAAGAAATTGGTTATGTAGTTTATTGCATGACATACAAAGCCATATCGGTAAATAAAAATACAAATACCTGTCTTATTTCAACATTTCAAACTAACTACCACTTTGCATTTCAAATCTGTGTTCATCAAGTAATGCAATAATGAGCACTTGGAATTTAAACATGAGTACTAATCAGTAGATCTTTTTCAAAGAAGCAAGATAATTTTAATGTGGTAGGTTTTAACATGTATAATAAAATAGGACAAAGTCTTTTAATGAAATATTTTGATTTTTCTAGTCATCTTTTTTTCTCAGTTTGTAAATGTTTTGCAAAGCTATTAAATTGGATGCTTTATATGTTGATTCAGAAATATATCTTACATGAAAATGTATATTAACTTTTAAGTAAACTTTGTTCATATTCACGTATTATACATATATTTCAAAACTGGTGTATGTTGTTGTAATATGTCTGGGCAACCCTTGCCCAAAGAATTTTAAATTTAAGTTTCTTTTTCATGGAACTGTAATTACTTTGGTGGAATTCCAAGTAATATTAATGATGTATGTTTGAAAACTTCAGGATTGTGGATAAAGGGCAACATTAACTAGTAAAAATGAGCAACTGACAAAGCAAAATATAAACAATTATCTAAAAATGCACTTATTCTATAGATCTTAGACTCCAAAAACAGTCTATGGGACTGTAAATTACCAAAAACAAATTCAAACATCTTGAAATACAAATAAGCTCTCTCTGAGTTTTTCACTACTTGTCTTGTACTTGCTGTATAGACTGGAGAGTCAGAATTTAATTAGTAGTGAGAACAGGAAATAAAATTTTCTGCGTTAGAACAGTAGGGCCTGATCTGACACATTTACAAATTGTATACTAATCAGAAACCAAAAATAGTGACATTATGAAAAAATTTTCTGGCAAGAGCAAAGGTAGGATTTTATAATGAAAGACATAGTTTGATATTTTTTTTCTAAAAATGTGATTTATCAGAAAAGATTTTAAAGGAAATGTCTTGAAAAAAAGGATGCATTCTATTTGTGGTGTCAAAAATGAAATTAGCAGTTACATAAAAGTGTGAGTAAATTCTTGGACTATGGGACAATATTTCCCTAGAGCTTATGTTTTCAGTCTTTTTTGCATTATCAGCATGTTTTTCAGTCCAGTTTTATAGATAGCTTAACTTCAAAACAACACATATGCTAATGGATAGTAAACGTATACCCTTAGCCCAGATCTCAGTCATAGAGCCAAAATTCAAGTAGCCATTGGACCTGTCTCTTTCGATATCACGGACATTTATTTAAAGCTTTATCTGTCTGACAACTCCACAAAAAAGATCGTGTCATTCCTGTTTCCCCGCAGATAAAGATATTACAAATGTTGCACTTAAATTTTCTATAAATACAAAAACGTAAGAATAACATCTTCAGTTCAGTTCAGTTGAGTCGCTCAGTCGTGTCCGACTCTTTGCGACTCCATGAATCTCAGCATGCCGCGTCTCCCTGTCCATCACCAACTCCTGGAGTTTACTCAGACTCACGTCCATTGAATCAGTGATACAATCCAGCCATCTCATCCTCTGTCTTCCCCTTCTCCTCCTGCCCCCAATCCCTCCCAGCATGAGTCTTTTCCAATGTGTCAACTCTTCGCATCAGGTGGCCAAAGTACTGGAGTTTCAGCTTTAGCATGATTCCTTCCAAAGAAATCCCAGGGCTGATCTCCTTCAGAATGGACTGGTTGGATCTCCTTGCAATCCAAGGGAATCTCAAGAGTCTTCTCCAGCACCACAGTTCAAAAGCACCAATTCTTTGGCACTCAGCTTTCTTCACAGTCCAACTCTCACATCCATACATGACCACAGGAAAAACCACAGCCTTGACTAGATGGACCT
>NW_011494840.1:4259159-4267126 GCF_000754665.1 Bison bison bison | reverse complement strand
TGGACCTTTGTTGGCAAAATAATGTCTCTGCTTTTGAATATGCTATCTAGGCTGGTCATAACTTTCCTTCCAAGGAGTAAGCGTCTTTTAATTTCATGGCTGCAATCACCATCTGCAGTTATTTTTGGAGCCCCCAAAAATAAAGTCTGACACTTTCCACTGTTTCCCCATCTATTTCCCATGAAGTGAAGGGACCAGATGCCATGATCTTAGTCTTCTGAATGTTGAGCTTTAAGCCCACTTTTTCACTCTCCACTTTCACTTTCATCAAGAGGCTTTTGAGTTCCTCTTCACTTTCTGCCATAAGGGTGGTGTCACCTGCATATCTGAGGTTATTGATATTTCTCCTGGCAATCTTGATTCCAGCTTGTGCTTCTTCCGGCCCAGTGTTTCTCATGATGTACTCTGCATATAAGTTAAATAAGCACAGTGACAGTATACAGCCTTGATGTACTCCATTTCTTATTTGGAACCAGTCTGTTATTCCATGTCCAGTTCTAACTCTTCCTTCCGGACCTGCATGTAGGTTTCTCAAGAGACATGTCAGGTGGTCTGGTATGCCCATCTCTTTCAGATTTTTCCACAGTTTATTGTGATCCACACAGTCAAAGGCTTTGGCATAATCAATAAAGCAGAAATAGATGTTTTTTTTCTGTAACTCTCTTGCTTTTTCGATGATCCAGCGGATGTTGGCAATTTGATCTCTAGTTCCTCTGCCTTTTCTAAAACCAGCTTGAACATCTGGAAGTTCACTGTGCTGAAGCCTGGCTTGGAGAATTTTGAGCATTAATTTAGTAGCGTGTGAGGTGAGTGCAATTGTGCAGTAGTTTGAGCATTCTTGGCATTGCCTTTGTTTGGGATTGAAATGAAAACTGACCTTTTCCAGTCCTGTGGCCACTGCTGAGTTTTCCGAATTTGCTGGCCTATTGAGTGTAGCACTTACACAGCATCATCTTTCATGATTTGAAATAGCTCAACTGGAATTCCATCACCTCCACTAGCTTTGTTTGTAGTCATGCTTCTAAGGCCCACTTGACTTCACATTCCAGGATGTCTGGCTCTAGGTCAGTGATCACACCATCGTGATTATCTTGGTCTCCTTCAATGCTCATTTTTGCCTAAATTTTTAGTCACATGTCCTGACACTCATAACCATGCAACTATATATTCTGAATGTACCACACTCATTATTTTCTCACATTTTTTGTTTCCTTTATTGGCATCTATGTTCCTCACCAATGTACCCCTGACTTTTGGCAAATTTCATGTTTTCTCCATTTTAGTTTCAGACTGTCTATCATTTAGTTTTTCTCTAGTTTTTTTTGGTTTGTTTCCTAGAGCACCATCTAGCTGGATACAGGTGGATATGTCTTGTGCTCCAGTGTCTACATTTAACCAAAGGAGTTACTGATCACTATGTTTAAATTGTTAATTTGATTTTAGATTTTGATGCGATCCAATATACTTCTTAAAGGAGGAGATTATATTTGACTCATAAATTTTTAGTGGTTTGCATGATAGTGAAATTATTGTAGATAAGTATATTTCCATGGATTCTCTACAATGGGTTTAAGATAGAAATAGTATCAAAATGTTTTCAATGTGAAAATAAAGCAGAAATTCAGTTGATAAAAATATAAAATGTAAGATGTGACAAAATCCAATAGAGATCAAAAAGGAAAAACACAGAAAGAGCAGGGTCAGTGGAATTCAGCAGCAGCAGAGGCATTGGGTGGTTTGAATGGGAAGAGTGGACTCCTTGGGGAAGAACGTGGAACAGAGCAGTGAAGTGAAGCATAGGAGAGGTACCAACAGCCATTCTGAAGGCAGAAGAATATGCACCAAAGGTGTACTTTTATTAATATTAGTGAGATGTGAGGATCTGTACAAACCATCCTTTCCTTTATTTCAGTACTCTCTAACAAGCATGAATGAAGCTTCCACATCCAGCAAAAGTCAACACAGAGGAGGGTGTTTTAGATTGAATGTCTGTGTCCCTCCAAAATCAATGTTGTGATGCCCTAAGCACAAGAGTAATACTGTTTTGAGGTGAGGTTTTGGCATGTAATTTGTCATGAATGTGAGGCTCCCATAGTGAGACTAGGCTCTGCATCAGAAGAGGAGAAACCATGACTTTCAAATGCAAGGTCACAGCCATGTGAGGACACAGTGAGGAGGCGGCTGTCTGCCAGCCAGAAAGAGGACCCTTGTCGGGAACTGGATTGGCCAATACCTGGATCTTGGTAAGTCACCCAGTCTATGGTATTTTTCTATAACTGACTAATATAAGAGGGATTTATTTCACAAGGCATTATTGTGAAAATCAAAATCTTTGACTAAGTGGTGGACTACTTTGAGTCACAAATCACAATCTATTGATTACAAAAGGAAATGAAAAATGGACTCTAATGAAGCCCATTTGAAGACACTAATAATTTTAAGTGTAAAACATTTGTAATAGGAAACTAAGAAGATGTATCAGTGATTTCTGAGTGAAATGAGAATAAGACAAAAGGCTGCTTAGTACTGTGTCTTTGCTATAGATTTTTTATAATTTAAAGTAAAAAACATATATTATTATTTCCATGTTTATGCATTGGTGAAATCATCTTTTAATAAAATTTATAAAGGGCAAGAGCATAATGACATAACATTCTTTAAGCAGAAGTAACTAAATTTAATGGGCATATATGAATTTCATGATTTAAGATTCTGCTGTCATATTTTAGGAAAATATTTTGAGATCATCCATGTTATATGTTTATATTCTTCTCCATAGACATTTTGGGCATAATTTGAGTATGTCACATGTAAATAAATAAATGTGTAAAAGGTTCAAAACTTTATGATACTTTTTAAAAACTCATTGAAGTATAGTTGATCTACAATGCTGTGTTGGTTTCTGGTGTAAAGGAAAGTGATTCAGTTATGTATATTATATATTCTTTTTCATATTATTTTCCATTATGGCTTATTACAGGATAATGAATATATTTTCCTGCAAAGTAGGAACTTGTTGATTATTTTATATATAGTAATGTGTATATGTTAATCCTAAATTCATAATAACTCCCCCATTCCCTTTTATCACGTTTGTTTTCTATGTCTATAAGTTTGTTTCTGTTTCATAAATAAATTCATTGGTATCATGTTTTAGAATGTACATATAAGCTATGTCTTACGGTATTTGTCTTTTTTCTTTCTGATTTAGTGTGATTATCTGTAGGTCTATTCATGTTGTTGCAAATGGCATTATTTCATTCTTTTTTATGGCTGACTAGTATTCCATTGTGTATATACACCACATCTTCTTAATCTTTTATTATGGTCCAATCTTTTAGGTTTCTCATAGGTGTAATTAAACCAAAGAGAACAATACATAATTCTGTAATTCCTCAGGCTTAAGGAAGAAGTCTGTTAGGTATCTGGGGGACTCCAGCAGTTAAGTTTGTATGCTTCACTGCAACCCAGGAATAATACTAGAACTTGATGATGAGAGAGGTGGAGTTCTCAGAATTAGATTTCTTTGAAAATGGACAATCATTACAGATTATTTTGGGGCATGTTAGTGAAACTATTACATTGAGAAAATCCTAGATGATGAAAGACTAGTAAGTATGCTTTAAAATAGTATGGAAATCAGTTCAAAAAGACTTATGAGGAATTAGTATAAATGGAAGAAAACGTCAGATATGTGAGATGTGATAAAAGAATAATGTGTAGGAGTTAGCACCTTGTATGACAAAGAGGGATAGCAAGTGGGTGGAGGAAGCTATCAGAAACTATTCTAGCACTGAAATATGGAGAACGCTGACGGATGTTATGAAGTGACTTACCCAACTTTCCTTCGAAATTCTTACTAGTATCTTTTTTCCACAATAGTTCCTAGAAAGCTATAAACTGCATATCCAAGCTCCATGCAGTTAAAATTCTGAATATGATTTAGGTACTGGGCTTCCCTGGTGGCTCAGCTGGTAAAGAATCTGCCTGAAGTGTGGGAGACCTGGATTTGATCCCTGGATTTTGACGATCCCCTGGAGAAGGGCATGGCAACCCACTCCAGTATTCTTTCCTAGAGAATAAGCATGGACAAAGGAGCCTGGTAGGCTGCAGTCCATGGGGGTCACAAAGAGTTGTGACAGAACTAAGCAACTAAGCATGGCTAAGTGTACACAGCTAATGAACATTATTGATATGCAAAACTGGAATAAGTGCATGGAGTATTTTGATCATATTCACAGGAGCAATGCAGTGGTATGGTTCCTGGCTTCATGCTGTTGCTATTTTGTGTATCAGTGGTGATATTCATATTTCTTTGCTGAGCCAACATGGCCAAGTTTATTTCTTATTTTTTCATGCAATGATAAGCAGCTTTTGTAATCTTGGCAGAGGCAGTGTGATTGAGGGAGCACAGGGATGTTTTAAAAATTTTGTCAAAAATTGTTTCCATCCTTCCAATTATGCAGTAAGCAAACTAATGTCAAGTAAAAAGCTCTTTTCTACCCAAATTGGTTATTGTTCCTAACAGAAACTTAACCAATACAATAATTAAGAAGGTTTCAATGCCAGTATAGAAGGGAAAGTCTAAAGGGCTGTAAGTTTAAAATAAAAGAAAGATATTTTTTAACTGTAATATATAAGGATTGCAATTAAATAAAGGAAGAGACTTGAGCTTTCTCTTTGGAAATAGTAATGCTGAGAAATAAAGATTTGAAAAAAAAAAAGTTAACTGTAGTTGACTATAAATAAGGGACTATAGGGTAAACTTTTTTTTTTTTTTAAAGACAAAATATAAGGAGAGAACGGGGACAATGGGGTACAGTTTATTGTGATTATATCCCAAACAAAATCCTAAATTGATGACAGCTTACTAGGTTTGCTATAATAATTAGTAATAGCAAAGACTATCAAAAGAGTATCTTTGCTTAGGTAATATTTTGGACTTGGCCATTTTATAAGATTAAGTTGTTTAAACAACCAAAGTAACAAGTGCATGGCATATCTGACTACATCGATTTCTTAGAATAAAACTTTTCTTTATGATTTATGATTTCTTTATGATTTCAAAAATGCCTCTATGGAACTTGGGCTTGAATTATTGCTATTGCTTTCTTTTATCAGTCTGATTAATGATATAATCACTATGAATAAATACAATAAAAGAGACATTATGTAGATGAAATAGCTAATGGGTTGCTTAAAATGAGTAACCTGTTTTTAATATTGCAATTACTCATTGTGTGACCTTGAGCTAACCCTTTGGCATCTGTTGGCCATAGCCAGACTTCTCAACTTTAAAATAGAGAATTTGTACCATTTTAACTTTCCTACATTCTTGTGACTCTTGGGGGAATTTAGATGAGAGTTCACATGGTAAAATAATGTAGACTTGGGTTCATAGTTCAGCTGTGAAATTTCTAGCTATATAACTTTAAAACTTAATTTTTATTAATTGCATATTACTTTCTTCTACAAGAGGAGGACTCTAATAGTAATTTCATAGAATTATCACTAGCATTACACTAGATATAATATTAAATATATAAAGTTTTACAATCATTTTTTATCCAATAGGTGCCAAATGTACTCAGGGTACATCACTACTCTTAATCAGTTTAGTTCAGTTCAGTTCAGTTGTACAGTCGTGTAAAACTCTTTGTGATCCTATGGCCTGCAGTACACCAGGCTTCTCTGTCCATCACCAACTCCCAGAGCTTGCTCAAACTCATGTCCATCAAGTCAGTGATGCCGTCCAACCATCTCATCCTCTGTCGTCCCCTTCTCCTCCTGTCTTCAATCTTTCCCAGTATCAGGGTCTTTACCAATGAGTCAGTTCTTACATTCATGTTCAGTCCTCCCAATGAATATTCAGGACTGATTTACTTTAGGATTGACTGGTTTGATCTCCTTGCAGTCTAAGGGACTCTTGAGAGTCTTCTTCAACACCACCATTCAAAAGCATCATTTCTTCAGCACTCAGCATTTTTTATGGTCTAACTCTCACATGTATACATAACTACTGAAAAAACCATAGCTTTTACTAATTGAACTTATATTTCTAGTGTTTAATAATTACATTAACTTGAAATATGTGTTAGGTAGCTAGAATAGGAAAAAGGAATCCAGAATGGTGGTGGCTAAAAGACAAGGAAGGGAAAAGCCCACAAAAATAGAACAAAGGAAGGTCTGAGAACGGGAGTGAGGATCTCAGGCAGAACAAACAGCACTCCTGGCTAGCCCAATTTACATAGGCAGGCCCAGAGAGAGGAAAAAAAGTGTAAAAAGAGGATCCAAAGGGCCACAGGGTCTCTCTCTCTCATGAGCGCGCACTCTCTCTTTCTTTCCACTTGGTGTCTTTTGGATCAGTATGCCCTCATGCCTCAGGGATGTATTTTCCTTTATTTTCTAAATAAAACTGATGTCTCTGAGAGCTATAACATGGACTGTCCAAGAGCTGTGATGCACAGAGGGCTTTAACGTCCATCATTTCAAATTTTTGTTATGATAAGACAGAACCGAGGAAATTACACTCCTGTAACATATGCATCTTTCATTATAAAAGAGTATTCAAGAAATAGCATATTCTCAAATTGTTGTCATATTTTTGTAAAGAAGTAAATTAATGTCCAATGTTGTAGTAACTTGTCATATCATTCATCACAGTAAATTAGTGGGATTCTTAACGGACTGTATGACTACCAATTTACAAAATTATAAATGAAAATGTATCATTTTAAATAACTACTTTTGCTAACAAGTTTTACATATTTAAGAAAAGATCTATCAATGTAAAATATAATAGAACTAGAAATAATTTATTGACTATTGATATTGTTCATTTTAATAAAAAAGCTTGTCTTTTTATTTTTCTTATTTTTAAAAGCAAGTGTCATTCAAACCAGAAAATTAATTGAAAATTACTAAAGTTATAATGCCTTTTTACTTTTGATCAAAGTCATACCTTATACATGGTAAAATTTATAATCATGTCTGCAAACAGAATTTATATCAAAGATTACTTAGTAATCCCACATTTTCATGTGAAGAAACAGGTTCAGAGCTCCTGAATATTTTGCTAAGACTAGAAAAACAAGTTAGTGATATCAATGGAATATGGCATTTCAAGTATATGACTTTTCGGCTTTTTTTTAGTTATTATTATTACATTCATATTCATCTGATCTCGGTTACTCAGATATTTCTTTGAAACTTCTTGGTTTGTAGATTCTCAAAGAGAAAATAATGTAGACACATCATATAGACCTAAAATAAGGAAGATAAATCACTATTATAGTTTTAGTAACATCAATTAATAAAAATAAGAAAAGAAGTGAGATGATATAATAATCACATTGTGTTCTTTTTAAAGACTAAAGACAGAAATGATTATTCAGAGTAGTTTTCACAATGTATGGACATTTATGCTTATGTATGCTGTGTGTGTTGATCATGTCCGATTTTTTGCAACCCCATGGACTGTAGCCTGCCAGGCTCTTTCATCCATCGAATACTCCAGGCAAGAATACTGGAGAGGGCAGCCATTCTCTTCTCCAGTATTTGAAAATCCTTCATAGATTTTATCTTAAAAATGCTTATCTCTTTGCCAGGGTCCAGCCCCGGTGGATCCAGGGAATTCGAAGCGCGGACGGCGTCGGCGAGGATCAGGAAACAACTGCTTAATTAAACTTTAATTAAGGATATAAAGAGAAATGGAATAAGGATAGCTCAGTGAGGAAATTCAGTGGAGAAAAGAGGCTGACATAAGGATAGCTCAGTGAGGAAATTTAGTGGAGAAAAGAGGCTGAATAATTCAGCCAGAAGGTAAGAGAAAGAATGACATGGTGAGACCAAGTTTCGGTGAACAAGGCCCACACTTTATTTTCCAAAGTAGTTTTTATACCTTAAGTTATGCATAGAGGATAATGGGGGAAGGGGTAGAGTCATGCAGCAAGCCAGGCTTTCTTCCT
>NW_011494840.1:4255546-4258251 GCF_000754665.1 Bison bison bison | reverse complement strand
GGGACAGCCCCCCGTAAAGTCAGAGGTGTAGGTGAGAGCACAAAGCAGAAAGTAGGCAGACTCTGGTTTTGGGGGTAGATGCTCGAGAATTTCCAGGGAGACTCCTGAGGCTTGATCCCGCCTTTGCGTATGCCAAGGCTCCTTCCTCAAGACCTTTGCCAGGGGCGGAGCTCGCTCCCCGCATCTCTTAAAAAGACAAAGATGATATGATTATGTTTATACTTGTGATATTTTGCCTGTAATGGAAATGCACACTATCTTATAATATAAACATTTTCAGTATTTTATGATGTATTCTAGTTTCAGAAAATGGAGGAAATCGATAATATTTGATTGAAATTAAGAATACAGATATAACTTTATTAGAAAATGAATACTAAAAGTTCTTAATAGAATACACTTCATAGCTAATAGAAAAGTTTGGCATGAAAACTTCTTACTTGTTCACATTTTAGGAAGTTAGTAGTATGTACTAAGTTTATAATTTGAAAAACTATTTTTTAATGTAGTCTAGTTTCATAAAGTGGAGAAAACTGATAGTATTTAATTGAAATTAAGAAGACAGATACAACTTTATTGGAAAACTAAAAATATATATTCTTAATAGGATAGAGCTCCAGCTAATAGAAAAGTTTGGCATCCAAACTTCCAACTATTCATATTTTAGGAAGTTAGTCGTATGTACTGAGTTTATAATTTGAAAAAGCATATGCTTCTTCTGAGTTTTTATAAGGATTTATGTTCATTACTTATTAGTATCATAACTGGTTATGAATGCAGTGTGATTGCTAATGAATTAAAGGTTTGAGTGATACTTTAGTGTGAACCACTTTCCATGAGGTATATCTTATTTTCCCTTTACATACTTCTTCTAAACATCAATATCAAATTGCAGGATTTACATTTATTTTTTTTTCTCCTTTTCTTTCTCTCCATTGCTAACTGATTGCTTATTTCACTTTATTTAATATATATAAAACATATACAAATGAACACATTTCTTTGCTATCCTTCTTTCCAATGAGCTAGCAACAATTAAGCAGCAGTATAGGAATAAGTAGCAGTCTAGGAATAAGTAACAACAGACTTTAATAGTCACTTAATTAGAGGGTTTCAATGACTGACAAGTGAAGTATAGAAATTACCTAGAATGGGCAGGCAGAGAGAGGGAAGTGGTGATTTGGGATCCAGTGATTACATCAAGCAGACTGAGCAATTTCACTTTCACTTTTCACTTTCATGCACTGGAGAAGGAAATGGCAACCCACTCCAGTGTCCTTGCCTGGAGAATCCCAGGGACGGAGGAGCCTGGTGGGCTGCCGTCTCTGGGGTCACACAGAGTCAGACACGACTGAAGCAACTTAGCAGCAGTAGCAGCAGCATATTACATCAAGCAGGTTCAGAAATTGACTTTTGTTTTATAGGCACACATACTTCTGAGATGTTGTGGGTTTAGTTACAGATGACCACAAAGAGGTAAATACCACAATAAAACAAATCATACAGATTTTTTTTAGTTTCAAGTGTGTGTATGTTATTTCCACTATACTTTAGTCTGGCTCAGCTGGTAAAGAACTTGCCTGCAATGTGGGAAACCTGGGTTTTATCCCTGGGTTGGGAAGATACCCTGGAAAAGGGAAAGGTTAACCACTTCAGTATTCTGGACCGAGGAATTCCATGGACTATATACTCCATGGGGTTGCAAAGAGTTGGACACAAGTGAGAGACTTTCACTTTCACTTTAGACTATTAAGTGTGTAAAATAGCATTACATCTAAAAAATCAATTTTCATAGCTTAATTGAAAAATACTTTATGGCTGAGAAATGTTAACCATGATCTTAACCTTCAGTTAGTCTTAATCTTCTTGCTGATGTGGTGGTTCTTGCCTGGATGTTGATGGCTGCTGAAAAACCTAGGTTGCTGAAGGTTAGGGTGGCTGTGGCAATTTTTAAAAATAAGACAACAATGAAGTCTGTTGTATCAACTGATTCTTCCTTTCATGAAATAAACATTTCTCTGTAGCAACATGCTATTTGATAATATTTTACCCACAGTAGGACTTTGAAAATTGGAATCAATCTTCTCAGAATCTGCTACTGCTTTATCAAGTAAGTTTATGTAATATTCTAAATCCTCTACTGTCATTTCAATCATTTCCATAGTATTTTCACCTAGACTGTCATTTCAGTAATTTCCATGGCATTTCCACCAGGACTGAAAGTGAAAGAAAGTGAAGTCGCTCAGTAGTGTCTGACTCTTTGCGACCCCATGGACAGTAGCCTACCAGGCTCTGGGTCGATGGGATTTTGCAGGCAAGAATACTGGAGTGGGCTGCCATTTCCTTTTCCAGGGGATCTTCCCAACCTATGGATCAAACCTGGGTGTCCTGCATTGCAGAGAGACGCTTTACCTTCTGAGCCATTAGGGAAACCCGCTAGGGAAGCCACTAGCGAAGCCCCTAGGGAGTAGATTCTCTCAAGAAACCACATTCTTTACTCACCCATAAGAAGCAACTTCTCATCTATTAAAGTTTTATCATGAACTTCAGCAATTTATTAACATGTTCAGGCTTCATTTCTAACACTACTTCTCTTGATGTTTCTAGCATATCTGCAGTTATTTCCTCCAGTGAAGTCTTGAACTTTTTCAAGTCATCCATGATGGTTGGGATAAACATATTCCAAACTCCTGTTAATGTTGAAA
>NW_011494840.1:4254942-4255446 GCF_000754665.1 Bison bison bison | reverse complement strand
AAAGGCTTTTGAATTCCTCTTCACTTTCTGCCATAAGGGTGGTGTCATCTTCATATCTGAGGTTATTGATATTTCTTCCGGCAATCTTGATTCCAGTTTGTGTATCTTCCAGTCCAGCGTTTCTCATGATGTACTCTGCATATAAGTTAAATAAACAGGGTACAATATACAGCCTTGACAGCCTCCTTTTCCTATTTGGAACCAGTCTGTTGTTCCATGTCCAGTTCTAACTGTTGCTTCCTGACCTGCATACAGATTTCTCAAGAAGCAGGTCAGGTGGTCCTGTACTCCCATCTCTTTCAGAATTTTCGACACTTTATTGTGATCCACACAGTCAAAGGCTTTGGCATAGTCAATAAAGCAGAAATAAATGCTTTTCTGGAACTCTCTTGCTTTTTCTATGATACAGCGGATGTTGGAAATTTGATCTCTGGTTCCTCTGCCTTTTCTAAAACCAGCTTGAACATAAGGAAGTTCACAGTTCACATATTGCTGAAGCCTGGC
>NW_011494840.1:4252426-4252980 GCF_000754665.1 Bison bison bison | reverse complement strand
TTCCAAATCCTGAAAGATGATGCTGTGAAAGTGCTGCACTCAATATGCCAGCAAATTTGGAAAAATCAGCAGTTGCCACAGGACTGGAAAAGGTCAGTTTTCATTCCAATCCCAAAGAAAGGCAATGCCAAAGAATGCTCAAATTACCACACAATTGCAGTCATCAGTGGCACCCCACTCCAGTACTCTTGCCTGGAAAATCCCATGGACGGAGGAGCCTGGTAGGCTGCAGTCCATGGAGTCGCTAAGAGTCGGACACGACTGAGCGATTTCACTTTCATTTTTCACTTTCATGCATTGGAGAAGGAAATGGCAACCTACTCCAGTGTTCTTGCCTGGAGAATCCCAGGGACGGGGGAGCCTGGTGGGCTGCCGTCTATTGGGTTGCACAGAGTCGGACACGACTGAAGCGACTTAGCAGCAGCAGGAGCAGCATACACTAGTAAAGTAATGCTTAAAATTCTCCAAGCCAGGCTTCAGCAATACGTGAACCATGAACTTCCTGATGTTCAAGCTGGTTTTAGAAAAGGCAGAGGAACCAGAGATCAAATTGC
>NW_011494840.1:4251150-4252326 GCF_000754665.1 Bison bison bison | reverse complement strand
TTGAATGCAATCTCAAAAATGACAGAATGATCTCTGTTCGTTTCCAAGGCAAACCATTCAATATCACACTAATCCAAGTCTATGCCCCAACCAGTAATGCTGAAGAAGCTGAAGTTGAAGGGTTCTATGAAGACCTTTTAGAACTAACACCTAAAAAAGATGTCCTTTTCATTATAGGGGACTGGAATGCAAAAGTAGGAAGTCAAATACCTGGAGTAACAGGCAAATTTGGCCTTGGAATACGGAATGAAGCAGGGCAAAGACTAATAGAGTTTTGCCAAGAAAATGAACTGGTCATAACAAACACCCTCTTCCAACAGCACAAGAGAAGAGTCTATACATGGACACCACCAGATGGTCAACACTGAAATCAGAATGATTATATTTTTTGCAGCCAAAGATGGAGAAGCTCTATACAGTCAGCAAAAACAAGACCAGGAGCTGACTGTGGCTCAGACCAAGAACTCCTTATTGCCAAATTCAGACTTAAATTGAAGAAAGTAGGGAAAACCACTAGACCATTCAGGTATGACCTAAATCAAATCCCTTATGATTATACAGTGGAAGTGAGAAATAAATTTAAGGGCCTAGATCTGATGGAGTGCCTAATGAACTATGGAAAGAGGTTTGTGACATTGTACAGGAGACAGGGATCAAGACCATTCCCATAGAAAAGAAATGCGAAAAAGCAAAATGGCTGTCTAGGGAGGCCTTACAAATAGCTGTGAAAAGAAGAGAAGCGAAAAGCAGAGGAGAAAAGGAAAGATATAAACATCTGAATGCAGAGTTCCAAAGAATAGCAAGAAGAGAGAAGAAAGCCTTCTTCAGCGATCAATGCAAAGAAATAGAGGAAAACAACAGAATGGGAAAGACTAGGGATCTCTTCAAGAAAATCAGAGATACCAAAGGAACATTTCATGCAAAGATGAGCTGGATAAAGAACAGAAATGGTATGGACCTAACAGAAGCAGAAGATATTAAGAAGAGGTGGCAAGAATACAGAAAAAAACTGTACAAAGAAGATCTTCATGACCCAGATAATCACGATGGTGTGATCACTGACCTAGAACCAGACATCCTGGAATGTGAAGTCAAGTGGGCCTTAGAAAGCATCACTATGAACAAAGCTAGTGGAGGTGATGGAATTCCAGTTGAGCTATTCCAAATCCTGAAAGA
>NW_011494840.1:4249897-4250205 GCF_000754665.1 Bison bison bison | reverse complement strand
AGGTATGACCAACCTAGATAGCATATTCAAAAGCAGAGACATTACTTTCCCAACAAAGGTTCGTCTAGTCAAGGCTACGGTTTTTCCTGTGGTGATGTATGGATGTGAGAGTTGGACTGTGAAGAAGGCTGAGCACCGAGGAATTGTTGCTTTTGAAATGTGGTGTTGGAGAAGACTCTTGAGAGTCCCTTACACTGCAAGGAGATCCAACCAGTCCATTCTGAAGGAGATCAGCCCTGGGATTTCTTTGGAAGGAATGATGCTAAAGCTGAAACTCCAATACTTTGGCCACCTCATGCGAAGAGCTG
>NW_011494840.1:4236357-4249797 GCF_000754665.1 Bison bison bison | reverse complement strand
ATGACATCACTGACTCGATGGACGTGAGTCTGAGTGAACTCTGGGAGTTGGTGATGGACAGGGAGGCCTGGCGTGCTGTGATTCATGGGATCCCAAAGAGTAGGACAGTACTGAGCGACTGATCTGATCTGAAAGTCACAATGACTCCTTGACCCATGGGCTAGAGAATGATGCTTTGTGAACAGGCATATGAACAACATTAAACACATTGTTCATCTCCACCAGAGCTCTTGGATGACTCGGTGCATTGTCAATGAACAATAATATTTTGAAGCTTTTTGTCTGATCAGTTTTTCTCAGCAGGTTTAAAATATTCAGTAAACCATATTGTTAACAGATGTGCTGTCAAACAGGTTTGTTGTTATATTAACAGGGAATAGGCAAAGTAGATTTAGCATACTTCTCAAGGGCTCTACCATTTTCAGATGGTGAATGGTCATTGAATGTAACTTGAAATCGCCAGAGATTCAGCCTGTCCTTGAAATTTTGAAGCCAGGCATTGACTTGTCCTCTCTAGATATGAAAGTTCTAGATGGCATGCTCTTTCAACATGAAGATGCTTCATCTACATAAAACATTATCATTAAGTGCATCTACCTTAATTAATTCTATCAGCTAGATCATCTGAATAAGTTGCTGCAGGTTCTACATCACCACTTACTTATTGTTTCACTCTGCACTTTTCTTAAACCTCATGAGCCAACCTCTGTTACTTCAGACTTTTCTTCTGCAGTTTCTTCACCTTTGTCTGCCTTCCCGGTATTGGAGAGACTCAGGCCCTGCTCTGGATTAGGCTTTTATTACTAAGCTTAATCATTTCCAACTTTTGATTTAAAGTGAGAGACCTCTGACTCTTAAATATTTAGAGGATATTGCAGTTTTATTAATTGGCCTAATTTCATTACTGTTGTGTCTCAGGGAGTCAGGAGGCCTGATGAGAGGGAGAAAGCTGACAGGGAACTACTGGTCAATAGGGCAGTCAGATAACACACTACATTTATTAAGTTCACCATCTTAAACAGTCATGATTTTTTAAAATTAGTATTTTAATCTAATTAAAATTTTCAAGATTTTCTTTTTTGTGGCTAATTATTTGATTGTTATTTATACAATATTTATTGCACTAGTTAGGTGAAAATCTTTGTTGCTTGGTATAGCTAAATGCACATTCTTTTTGTAACCAAGCTTTTATAATGATATTTGTGAACATAAATCATTTATAACCACTCTGCTATGTGTTATGGGACTAACATTGAGCAAGATACATGTGATTTCACTGTTTGTAATACATATAGTATTGAAAGAAAAATTCAGACAAAAGTTAATATAATGTAGTTTTCTCAGAACTAAGAAAAAGTGAGAGTATTAGAAAACTCAGATAAACTGAAGTGCTGAGAATAAATCAGACCTAGGTAAGCAGCAGAAACCCATGACAACTTCCATTTATGGGGTAATTAGCTCATCTGAATAGGAGAGGGGCTTCCAATGTGGCACAAGTGGTAAAGAACCCGTTGGCAATGCAGGAGACTTAAAAGATGCAGGTTCGATCCTTGGGTTGGGAAGATCCTCTGGAGTAGGAAACGGCAACCCACTCCAATATTCTTGCCTGGAGAATCCTATGGATAGAGGAGCCTGGCAGACTACAGTCCATGGGATCACAAAGAGTAGGACATGGGTGAACGACAGGAGAGGTTGGAGAAATACACAGGTATAGGTAAAATTATTTTGAAAGCTTGAGAAAAATACATCCAAATAATAGATGGCAGGATAGGTTGCTGGGGCATATTGGAATCTGGAAAAGTTGTATGCAAAAAAAAAAAAAGTTCCTTAACCTCCAAATTTTTCAATTTTTGTCCTCAACCCAAATTTTTAACATTAAAAACAAGTAAAAGAGGTGATGAAAAATTGGAGATAAATCTGATGTGGACTCTGTCCCAGCTCAAATACTGCAAAACCAATAAAAAGGTAATAGCTCCAAAATTTGACAGTTTGACTAATATGGCAGTTTGACTAATTATATCTGAATTAAAGCTAAACATGGCCCAGACAAACTCAAATCAGTCTAGTGTAACCAATAGGGTTAGCAACTTGGTGTAGAAACCAGTGACAAAAGAAGGGCTTGCACTCACTGAAAAAAAAAAAATTGTTTTTTTTTTAATTTTATAGGAAAAAAGAAAGAAAACTGTATTACAAACAGTATTTGGTTATATTTTTTGTTAAAAGAAATTGCCTTGAAAAATAAAAAGATTATATGACATGCAAAGGAGTCAAAAAAAGGAGAGAAAATAGTTAATAGAATAGTAATTTTAGTTGAACCTGATATAGTTACAGACTAGTAATGTAAAGTAGCTTCCATAATAAGTAAAAGTTTTGCTAGAATATTGGCTATAACAGCTGAAGACATTATGAATTTCAGGAGAGAAAAGGGAAATGATAAAAATGGAAATAAGATAGCTGAAAATACAATAAAATAAAGTACACACACACAAAAAATCAACACCTGTACTTCTTTTTAGGATATAAAATGAAAAAAAAAAAGGGGGGGGGTTAAAGAGAGAAGTAAAAATATATATAAGCATTTAAGAAACAAGTTTATCAAAGATCTTAATTCTCATATTAACAATAAAACAAAAAGTTATAGATAAGATTCACATTATTCTAAGAGACTTTGAAGAGTCTACATATGTGATGATTTCTTCCTATGATTGGGTATCAGGAAAAATGTCTCCTCTCAGTATTTCTATTCAATATCTAGAAAAGTTTTTAATCAGTGAAATAAAGCAGGAAAAAAGTGCATGGGAAACTAAGGTACTGAACTGTTTTTCTGTAAACAAGCTATGATCTACAAGTTTAAAACCCTAATAAATCCATAAAAATGTCAATACAAATGTTAATAGAAATATTGAATGTATTACATTTAGAACATTTGCAGGATACATGGTCAGTATACAAGAACAAATTCAATTTCTTTACACTGGCTAAAAATGTGGAATTGATACTTAAAATTTTGTATTCACTAACATCAAAGATTTAGAACTTTTAGGGGTAAATTGAAAAAAAAAATTGCAAATTATACACAGCATCACTGAAAGAAATTAGAGAAGACTGAAGAAGAGGTAGAGAGTGATTATGATTTATTATTTTTAGGATTGACCAGAGATTTATTATTTTTAGAATATTCACTCCCTTTAAATGGTCTGTAGATTCAATGTAATCCCAATAAAAACGTCACAACAAAGTTTTGTATACATTTTCAAGCTGGTTCTGCTATATATATAAAAATTTAAATAGCCTAGTCTAGCTAACAGGTTTTTGAAATCCAATAATTAAAAGATCTACACTCGCATACAGGGTTGTCATTACCATTTTTCTAAATTCCATATATATGCGTTAGTATACTGTATTGGTGTTTTTCTTTCTGGCTTACTTCACTCTGTATAATAGGCTCCAGTTTCATCCATCTCATTAGAACTGATTCAAATGTATTTTTTTTAATGGCTGAGTAATATGCAAGACAGCAAAAGAGACACAGATGTATAGAACAGTCTTTTGGACTCTGTGGGAGAGGGAGGGGCGGGATGATTTGGGAGTATGGCATTAAAACATGTATAATATCATATAAGAAATGAATTGCCAGTCCAGGTTCTATGCAGGATACAGGAAGCTTGGGGCTGATGCACTGGGATGACCCAGAGGGATGGTATGGGGAGGGAGGTGGGAGGGGGTTTCAGGATGGGAAACGTGTACACCTGTGGCAGATGCATGTTGATGTATGGCAAAACCAATACAATATTGTAAAGTAAAAAATAATAATAATAATAATAATAATAAAATAAAATAAAAAAGATCTACACTACCTGGTATCACTACCTCAAAACATTGATGCTAATCAATATAGTATTTTACTGACCATAGCAAAAGAAATATGGGTCAATAGATCATATTAGAGAATTGTAATTAGACTGGTCACATGTATGGTCAGGTGATTTTGACAAAAGTACTACCTAATGCAATAGGGAAAGGATAATTCTTTCAACAGTAGACTGTACAGACAATTTTACCTTATTTTATATAATAGTAATTCCTAACTCACAGCTTATATAATTTTTTTTTTTTTTTACAAAATATACCATAAATCTAAATGTAAAGGCTAAAAACACAGTTTAAAAAGAAAATAATACTTTTGCCACAGGATCTAGATGTCTGGCAAGAACATTGTTCCTATCCTTACTACAACAACAACAACAACAGAAAATCTGCAGTTTCATAACTTTACTGAATCTGTCATCTATGCTCTCACAATAACAAGTTATACTAACATTAAGACGAGCATATCTGCTGCAGCATCTGACTCTGTGACCCCATGGATTGTGGCCCACCACAGTCCTCTGTCCATGGAATTTTCCAGGCAAGATTACCAGAGTTCATAGACATTTCCTACTCTAGGGGATCTTCCCAACTCCAGGATTGAACCTGTGTCTCTTGCAAATTTAATGCCATGAGCATATATATATATATATATATATTTTTTTTTTTTAATATGGGATGTACAGTTCTGGACATTGGTAAGAATGCATCTAAAATTTTAACAAATCGCTAAGGAACTAATGAAGCCTTGGGGGTCCCAAGCACAAGAAAAATTGACACTCATGCTTAATCCATTTCTGAAAATGTTGAATGTGCTGTGAGGACACATTTCTCATGGTGCCTATCTGGAAGAGAAGAATGGCAGCTACAGAAGAGAATATATGGTGGCAGGATCACTTAGGCACCAATCTCAAGACCCAGAGATGGACAATCTCTCTAAGGCTGAGTCTTAATCAGGATAGCAAAGAATCCTCTTCTACCCCTTTCTTCCAGGCTAATAAAGATCAACTATAAAGTGATTTTAGTAAGTAGGACAGTAAAAAGGCAAGAGTATGAAGATAACTCAGACACAGCACAAAGTGGAAAATACTGAGGTTCAAGTGTGTGTTTAGACAAAATCTCCAGTAAAATAGCTTGCATCCTTAATATAAATTAATCCTAGAAAGAGATCTAACCTCTGCCAGATAAAAGATGCCTACAAAATATTCATCATGCATAATATGAAAGACTAAGTGTTTTTCCCAGAAATTGTCACTTCTATTCAACATCATACTGGCCAAGGTAAGGAAGAAAGTAAAAACTTATAAAAGATATATGGTTTATAAAAAGATATGTAAAATATATATTCAGGTGTAATGATTGGCTATATAAAATCTGAAAAAATCCTAAAACACCACTATAACTAATAAATACATTTAGCTAGTTAGATGATGTAAGTTCAGTATAAAAACTGAAATCTGTCACACTACATGGATGAATTTCATATACATTATGCTAGTGAAAGAAATAAGACTCTATGACTCTATTTGTGTATAATATTCTGAGAAAGGAAAAGCAATGTCGACAAGTAACAAAATGATCACAGGGCTTGCCATGTGAGGAAGGCTAGCTTCCAAGGAGCACAGGAGATTTGAGGGGGATAAGCTTCCCATTTCAAGACTGTGGTGGCAGTTATATGACCCAATATTATATCAAAACTCACAAAATTGCATACTAAAAATAGTAAATGCTACTTCATGTTATATCTGAGTAGACAAGAGAAAAAACTCAGAAAATATTTGTGAAAGCAGATAATTTTTAAATAGAACAAAATACCCACAAACAATAATTTCATATATTATCATTCATCACTGATGGATGAGGTTACATCTAAAGTTAAATTTTTATGATGTTTCATTTTATGAATATGCTACACAATATTTATCCACATTCTTCAGTGAAAATTTTATATTAAAATAAATTAATGTGGTATTGGAAAATAACAGTTAAAATAATTGAATATATTTTTATAGAATTATATAGAGTGTAATTTTGTGTTTAAACACTTAAGAAAAATTTTGGTAACTTAAAAAAAGTTCTAAGGACTTCCCTGATGGTCCATTGGTTAAGACTCATTCTACAAGCTTTGCCATGTGGCCTCAGCTCAGTTGAGCCTTTCAGTCATATCCAACTCTTTGTGACCCCATGGACTGTAGCACGCCATGTCCATCACCATCTCCCAGACCTTGCTCAAACTCATGTCCATTGAGTCAGTGATGTCATCCAACCATCTCATCCTCTGTCATCATCCAGCCTTCTCCTCCAGCCTTCAGTCTTTCCTAGCATCAGTGTCTTTTCCAATACTGGAGTCTCAGTTATAGCATCAGTCCTTCCAATGAACACCCAGGACTCATCTCCTTTCGGAGAGACTGGTTGGATCTCCTTGCAGTCCAAGGAACTCTCAAGAGTCTTCTCCACCACCACAGTTCAAAAGCATCAATTCTTCAGCACTCAGCTTTCTTTGTAATACAACTCTCACATCCATACATGACTTATGGAAAAACCATAGCTTTGACTAGACGGACCCTTGTCGGCAAAGTAATGTCTCTGCTTTATAATATGCTGGCTAGGTTGGTTATAGCTTTTCTTCCAAGGAGCAAGTATCTTTTAATTTCATGGCTGAAGTTACCACCTGCAGTGATTTTGTAGCCCAAAAAATAAAGTCTCTCACTGTTTACATTGTTTTCCCATCTATTCACCATGAAGTAATGGGACCAGATACCACCTAACACAAGATAAAATAAAATAATTTAAAAAACAATTTCTAGAATTAATTTTCTGTATATTTAATTTTGTTTTGATCTAGCCTCAATTCATGATTCCTGTTGGTATAAATACTCAAATCATTAGGATATTTCCTTTAATTTCCCCTTTTTATTTTATTTTTATTTTCATAGCAAAATCCGTATGTTCTGAAAACATTACACGATCAACTATATAAAAGTCCTGGCACAAAATGTTAAGAGCACCAATGCTATTGTTACTGTTATAATAAAATCACAGAAAAATAAAGATTCCTTGAACATTTGTTTTATATCTGTCCCTGTAGTAGGGAATTTACATGTATTTTCTTTCTCATTTACCTGTCAATAGTCCTTTGCATAAAATGCTATTATCATTATAAACCACAATTCCTGGGGAAAAATGAGATTCACAGAAAAACCAAGTGATGATCCGAGGTCAAATAAGAAATAAAAGGCAATAAACACTTGGTGAAGTTGTTTCTCCTCCTGAACCTACATTCTTAACAGCTATAAACATTCTTCTCTTTTTGTTCTTCCTCCTATCACTCACGTGATGCTCTGCATAGTGGTTTTTTAGTACTTATTGTGTGCAGAATTATCTAAATGAATTTAGTTATTTATTCTTTAAAACAGTCTCTGAGGAAATTGTGAGTTGAATAAACATGTCAATGTGTGTTCAGTTACACCCTCAAATAGGAACTGACTTTGTACTAGCAGCTTATAGTGCAAAATAGACATGATGGTCTTCCCTGATGGCTCAGAAGAGTCCAGAGGAATTGATAGAATATAAAATTATAAGTAGAGAAATAAATTAAAAAGTGTTAGCTGTGTGAGAATCTATCAAGGAAACACAAATGTGTAAGATAAAGAATCATGGTCACAGAAAAACACTTTAAAAAGATGGGTCAGGAAAGACTACCTGGAAAGATTTGATTTGAAAAGTAAGTGATGAGAAGCCAACAATTATCAACAGTGTAGGGAAGGGATTTCTAGATAGAGGAGAAATTATGTTTAAGGACACAGGTGAGAAAAAGAGCTGATGCTGTTCAAGAAACAGAAGCTGCCAATTTGCCTGGCACATAGTAGGTGGGGAAAGCACACAGATGAGGAAGGACCATTATTAGGACACAGTTTTGGCCTCAGAGGCCATCATAAAGTTTGAATTTTTCTATATGGTTCTAGGAAACCAGTGAAACATTAGACAAGTGATATCATTAATTTTACCTTTGAAGAATCAATCACTTTGATTGCCAAGTTATTGATGGAAAATGTTAATGGCAAGGCTAAGACAACATTGCCCAAGTGGCAGAATTAAGATCCAAACCCTGGTGTGAAGAAATTCCAAGTCAGCTCAAACTCAGTCAAAGTCAACACCTTCTTGACAGATGAAGATTCACTGGGAAATGTCTCCTATTTGTTTTACCACCGTTTATCTAGTTTATCATTTATTACAAAATCTAAACAAAGGAATTAAAATAATATGAGACAACCCTGGCTTCTCTATTGCAACATAGCTTAATTTTATTTTGACCTGAAATAGACTCATTGGGCTTTTTTTTTTTTTTCCCTTTTTCTCTTGTATATTGTGAGAATATCAATATGACATTCAAAGGATGGCCACTTGGGGGAAGCATCTATTGGTCCAAATAAGTATGGTACATTTCATCAAGTAAATTGTAAATATAATACAAGGTTAGAATTTATTACAGAGAGTTCAATGAAAAGGCAAAGGAACCAGAGATCGAATTGCCAACATATGTTGGATCACAGAAAAAGCAAAAGAATTCTAGAAAAACATCTACTTTTTCTTCATTGTCTATATTAAAGCACTTGACTGTGTGGATCACAACAAAATATGGGAAATTGTTCAACAGATGGGAATACAGGCCATCTTACCTGCCTCCTGAGAAACTTGTATTCAGTTCAAGAAGCAACACTTAGAACCAGACATGTAACAATGAACTTGTTCAAAATTGGGTAAGGAGTACATCAATGATGTATATTATCCCCTGCTTATTTAAATTCTATGGAGAGTACATTATGAGAAATGCCACACTGGATGAATCACAAGCTACAATCAAGATTGCCAAGAGGAATATCAATAACCTCAGATATGCAGATGACAACACCCTAATGTCAGAAAGCAAAGAGAAACTGAAGAGGGTCTTGATAAAGGTGAAAGAGGAGAGTGAAAAAGCTGGCTTACATGTCAACAACAACAAAAAAACTAAGCTCATGGTATCTGGTCCCATAACTTCATGGCAAATAGTTGGGGAGACAACGGGAAGTGTGACTAGACTTTATATTCCTGTACTTCAAAATCACTGCAGATGGAACTGCCGCCATGAAATCAAAAGACCCTTGCTCCTCAGAAGAAAAGCTATGACAAACATAGTTCAGTTCAATCATTCAGTCAACTCCAACTCTTTGCGATCCCATGAACTGCATCACACCAGGCTTCCCTGTCCATCACCATCTCCCAGAGCTCATTCAAACTCATGTACATTGAGTCAGTAATGCCATCCAACCATCTCACCCTATGTCATCCACTTCTCCTGCTTTCAATCTTTCCCAGCATCAGAGTCATTTCCAGAGTCAATACTTCACATACAAGTATTGGAGCTTCAGTTTCAGCATTAGTTCTTCCAATGAATATTCAGGACTGATTTCCTTCAGGATTGACTGTTTGTATCACCTTGCAGTCCAAGAGACTTTCAAGAGTCTTCTCCAATACCATGGTTCAAAAGCATCAATTCTTCAGTGCTTAGCTTTTTTTATGGTCCAACTCTCACATCCATATATGACTACTGGAAAGACCATAGATTTAACTAGATGGGCCTTTGTCAGCAAAGTAATGTCTCTGCTTTTTAATATGCTGTCTAGTTAGGTCACAGACTTCCTTGCAAGGAGCAAGCATCTTTTAATTTCATAGCTGCAGTCACCATCTGCATTGATCTTGTAGCCCAGGAATATAACTCTCTCACTGTTTCCATTTTTTCCCCCCATCTATCTGTCATGAAGTGATGGGGGACCAGATGCCATGTTCTTCATTTTTTGAATGCTGAGTTTTAAGCCAGCTTTTTAACTCTTTTCTTTCACTTTCATCAAGAGGCTCTTTAGTTCCTTTTCACTTTCTGCCATAAGGGTTTCTGCTATAATGTCATCTGCCTATCTGAGGTTATTGATATTTCTCCCAACAACCTTGATTCCAGTTTGTGTTTCATCCAGCTCTGAATTTCACATAATGTACTCTACATATAAGTTAAATAATGAAGGTTGATAATATACAGCTTTCACGTACTCCTTTCCCAAGTTTGAACCAGTCTATTGTTCCATGTCCAGTTCTAACTGTTGCTTCTTGACCTGCATACAGATTTCTCAGGGGGGTGGTAAGGTGTTTAGTATTCCCATCTCATGAAGAACTTTCCACAGTTTTTTTGTGATCCACATAGTCAAAGGCTTTAGTGTAGTTAATGAGACAGAAGTAGATGTGACAAATCTAGAAAACATATTCAAAAGCAGAGACATCACTTTACCAACAAGGTCCTTATGGTCAAATCTATGGTTTTCTGAACTTAACATGTATGGATATGAGAGTTGAACCCTAAAGAATGCTTTCAAACTGTGGTATTGGAGAAGACTCTTGAAAGTCCCATGGATATCAAGGAGATCATACCAGTCAATCCTAAAGGAAATCAACCTTGAAAATTCATTTGAAGGACTGATGCTGAAGCTCCAATATTTTTCTTACCTGATGTGGAGCATCTACTCATTGGATAAGACCATGATCCTGGGAAAGATTGAAGGCAGGAGGAGAATGGGGTGACAGAGGATGAGACAGTTGGATGGCATCACTGACTCAATGAACATGCATTTGAACAAATTCCGGGACATAGTGAAAGACAAGGAAGCCTGGTGTGCTGCAGTCACAAAGAGTCAGATATAACTGTGCAACTGCACAACAAGAATTTATTACTGTGAACTCAGTGAAATGGCAGATTAATTGCTCCAGTGTTTTATATTTCAAAAGCTTCAGTAAAGAGTGACTTGATATGAGTTTTATTTAAAAATGAATTCATGTTAATATTTTATGAAAAAAAAAACTTGCTACTGTAAAATACTCACTTTTTTTGTATTCATATTAGGCAACTTTTACATTTTTAATAAAAGAAAAACCACCTGAAGTTATAATAAAAAATTTTGACTAAGTGATTTCAACAGTGGAACAAAAAAGAAGAATGCACAGAAACTTATTTCCTGATTAGATTAAATTTTCATGAATCTTCTCATATAAAGTATATGAAGAGTTTTCTATAATCTATTTCCTTTCACTGGGATGTAAATGATTTTACATTTCTGCTCAATAAAACTTCGTGACCCATGAATCATGTGCTTCCACTCAACCACCCTCATTATTTAAAATTGTCATTTAAGGATCACTATAGTTAATATCAATTATTGACAAAATATTTCATAGTTCTTTACTAAATTTGTTTAACAAGAATTGAGTCTTCTCTATTGTACCACGATGTTTAATAGTTTTGATTTTTTTAATATAAATATATCAGCATGATACTAATATCAACAGAAATGAATTTATTGATTTCAAAATAATAGCCTCATGTACAAAATATTAAGCATCTAGTCACATATATTTCTAAAGTAAATACTATCAGCAGTCCTTTTGTCATTTTTCCTTCACCTGAACTTCACACATACATGATCATGCACAGAGTTGAAAACTTTTCTTTTCATAAATATCCCATGATTTTTCTTGGCTAGACATTATAGTGTATCAATTTTGTAAATAAACAAGTTGCCCTTTTCTTCACATTAACACTGTTTAGAATAAATGCTATCTGGTCCATTTGATGATAATCTTCTTAGTTCTTCTACATTTGTCAAGAGATGCCTTTCTGGAACTAAAGAGCTTCTTGATGAAAGTGAAAGAGGAGAGTGAAAAAGTTACCTTAAAATTCAATGAGACAGAAAAAGAGACACAGATGTATAGAACAGTCTTTTGGACTCTGTGGGAGAGGGAGAGGGTGGGATGATTTGGGGGAATGTCATGGAAACATGTACAATATCATATAAAAAATGAATCACCAGTCCAGGTTCGATACAGGATCCCTGGGGCTGGTGCACTGGGATGACCTGGAGGGATGGTACAGGGAAGGAGGTGGGAGGGGGGTTCAAGATGGGGAACACATATACGCCCGTGGTGGATTCATGTTGATATGTGGCAGAACTAATACAATATTGTAAAGTAATTTGCCTCCAAATAAAATAAATAAATTTCAATTAAAAAAAAAAAAACCTCAACATTCAGAAAACTAAGATCATGGCATCTAGTCCCATCACTTCATGGCAAATAAATGGGGAAACAATGGAAAGAGTGAGAGACTTTATTTTTGAATGCTCCAAAATCACTGCAGATGGTGACTGCAGCCATGAAGTTAAAAGACACTTGATTCTTGGAAGAAAAGCTATGACCAACTTAGACAGCAACTTAAAAAGCAGAGACATATGTTTCCCAACAAAGTTCCACCTAGTCAAATCTATTGTTTTACCAGTAGTCATATATGGAGGTGAGAATTGGATCATAGCTGTAGTTGGGAAGACTGTTCTATGAACATATCAAGTTGGTTGACAGTGTTGTCTTAAGACAACACTTTTATCTTGTCCAGTTGTTCATCAGTTGCTGAGAGGAATTTTGAAATATCTGGATATAATTGCAAATTCTTTATTCCTCCTTTTATTTCAAACATGTTTTTTCTTGTATTTTGGAACACACATATTCAGGATTTTTATAACTTTTTAAGGAATTTATTAATTTACTATCAAATATTATTAAATGTTCTTTGTATTTTAATAATAAAAAAAAAAAAAGAAAGCTGAGCACTGAAGAATTGATGCTTTTGAAATGTGGTATTGGAGAAGACACTTGAGAGTCCCTTGGACTGCAAGGAGATCCAACCAGTCGATCCTTAAGGAAGTCAGTCCTGAATAATCATTTGAAGGACTGATGCTAAAGCTGAAACTCCAAAACTTTGGCCACCTGATACAAAGAGCTGACTCATTTGAAAAGACCCTGAGGCTGGGGAAGCTTGAAGGTGGGAAGAGAAGGGGACAACAGAGGATGAGATGGTTGGTTGGATGGCATCACTGACTCAATGCACATGAGTTTGAATAAGCTTCCGGAATTGATGATGGACAGGGAAGCCTGGCGTGCTGCAGTTTATGGGGGCACAAAGAGTCAGACATGACTGATCGACTGAACTGGACTGAACTGAACACTTGTCAAGGTTTACCGTGAAACCATCCCCTCAGGGTAAGTTCAGTTCACTTCAGTTCAGTCGCTCAGTTGTGTCCGACTCTTTGCAACCCCCATGAATCTCAGCATGCCAGGCCTCCATGTCCATCACCAACTCCCGGAGTTCACTCAGACTTATGTCCATTGAGTCAGTGATGCTATCCAGCCATCTCATCCTCTGTCGTCCCCTTCTCCTCCTGCCCCCAGTCCCTCCCAGCATCAGAGTCTTTTCCAATGAGTCAACTCTTCACATGAGGTGGCCAAAGTATTGGAGTTTCAGCTTTAGCATCATTCCTTCCAAAGAAATCCCAGGGCTGATCTCCTTCAGAATGGACTGGTTGGATCTCCTTGTGGTCCAAGGGACTCTCAAGAGTCTTCTCCAACACCACAGTTCAAAAGCATCAATTCTTTGGCACTCAGCCTTCTTCACAGTCCAACTCTCACATCCGTACATGACCACAGGAAAAACCAGAGCCT
>NW_011494840.1:4228758-4236257 GCF_000754665.1 Bison bison bison | reverse complement strand
CATAACTTTCCTTCCAAGGAGTAAGCGTCTTTTAATTTCATGGCTGCAGTCACCATCTCTAGTGATTTTGGAGCCCAAAAAAATAAAGTCTGACACTGTTTCCACTGTTTCCCCATCTATTTCCCATGAAATGATGGGACTGGATGCCATGATCTTCGTTTTCTGAATGTTGAGCTTTAAGCCAACTTTTTCACTCTCCTCTTTCACGTTCTTCAAGAGGCTTTTTAGTTCCTCTTCACTTTGTGCCATAAGGGTGGTGTCATCTGCATATCTGAGATTATTGATATTTCTCCCAGCAATCTTGATTCCAGCTTGTGTTTCTTCCAGTCCAGCGTTTCTCATGATGTACTCTGTATATAAGTTAAACAAGCAGGGTGACAATATACAGCCTTGACATACTCCTTTTCCTATTTGGAACCAGTCTGTTGTTCCAAGTCCAGTTCGAACTGTTGCTTCCCGACCTGCATACAGATTTCTCAAGAGGCAGATCAGGTGTTCTGGTATTCCCATCTCTTTCAGAATTTTCCACAGTTTATTGTGGTCCACACAGTCAAAGGCTTTGGCATAGTCAATAACGCAGAAATAGATGTTTTTCTGGAACTCTCTTGCTTTTTCCATGATCCAGCAGATATTGGCAATTTGATCTCTGGTTCCTCTGCCTTTTCTAAAACCAGCTTGAACATCAGGAAGTTCACGGTTCACGTATTGCTGAAGCCTGGCTTGGAGAATTTTGAGCATTACTTTACTAGCATGTGAGATGAGTGCAATTGTGCGGTAGTTAAGTTTTATCATCATAAATATGAAAAACTTATGCTTGTCTTCTGAATGTGTTAGCTTATGATGTATGTGTGTACATATGCACATGTGTACACACACTTACATTTACATATATAGGTGCATTTTTCCTTATGCCACTTTTATTAAGTGAACATAGTTATTATCTCATTTCATTTTCCTTCCTATGTAGAAATTCTACATTGATTCTCTCAATACTTTGTAATAAACTTCTCAAATCTATCATATGAGAAATCAGTGTACTGGAATAAAGGGAAAATTTTTCTGTAGAGTGAAAACTTCTTTGTCATTATTCAGTCACTCAGTCGTGTTCCACTCTTTGCACTCCATGGACTGCAGCACACCCAGCTCATCTATCCTTCACTATCTTCTGGAGTTTGCTCAAACTCGTGTCCACTGAATCTGTGATGCCATCTAATCATCTCAAAGTGTCTCCTTCTCCTACTTTCAATCTTTCCCAGAATCAGGGCCCTTTCTAATGAGTCAGCTCTTGGCATCAGGTGGCCAAAGTATTGGAGCTTCAGCTTAGTATCAGTCCTTCCAATAAATATTCAGGGTTCATTTCCCTTAATACTGACTCATTTGGTCTCCTTTATGTTTAAGGGATTCTCCAGAGTCTTTAGCACCACACTTTGGAAGCATCAGTTCTTTGGCCCTCAGTTAAAACTAAGATTCAAAATAAAAACCAAACATTTAAAATGTATTAGGTACTAGCAAAAAGGATAGTAGAAGATGTAAAAAACTGAAATTGATATAGCTCTCACTCATTTTATGATCTGTGAGCAGAACAATAATATTTGAAAAGAACAAGAGAATATTGGAATTAAAGATACAATTCCTTATGAACCAAACTTCTAAAATGGAACATAATTTTTATGGAAACAATTCTGTGTTTGGCGAAGAAATGGCTGAATAAATGATATTTAATTGCATAGACTATGTTTCCATAAAATATTGATATAATCAAGTATTAAAAATATGGGCAAGTGATTTAATATATTCATTTATGACTCCTAGTAACAAACCCATGTGTGTGTGCTTGTGTGTGTGTGTGTGTGTGTGTGTGTGAGTAGAGTAGATAGTCAAATAAGGGAGTAAATAATTACTGAAATACTTAAAGATAAATTACAACCTAATCTCAAAATAGGACTCTGGAAGTATCATTTGACTATTCTTCTATTAATTAAAATGAAGCCTGAATAGTAAAGTTTAGTTATCTACTTGACTTACTTGGTATTTAATTTTTAAAAGATAATTATTGCAGCATTAACTCATACCTATATTAGATATACATCACATTTAAAATATGTTTAATACATTTGCTAATTGTTTTCAACAGTTTTCATGGTGTTTATATATGTCTATTTGTTCACATATCACTTTACATATAATATGTGATATTTATATATTTCAAGTTTTACCTTTGTTATGTTTGTGAAGAACAAAAGAATTAAAAATGTCTTTATGATTTAGTCTATATAAATTTAATAAATATATTACTATTAGTCAAAATTTTAATCACAAAAGATTTTGGGTGTCAGGCACATAAAGAAACCTTTTGAACACCAGAAATTATTCACCACTTCTTTTTCTTTTCCAAGAATATAATGTGAACATTCTGAAGGCGTTGACTATTGTGGTACCTCTGTAAAGAGTATATTTAATTTGATTTGAAAAATCGACATTCAATAGTCCTTTCATCTCCAATTTAATTAAGAGATCCTAGTTTTTAAACTTTTCTTCTATGCTGAGAGCATATTTTATTTATTCTTATCTAATAGTTCTGAAGCCAATAAGAACAAAAAATCAATTTACCATTGGTATCTAGTTCCTAATTCTGAGGCAGTAAGAGGGAATATTTAGACAGTTTTAGAAAGGAAGGGAGAACTATGCTTGCTAATCGGAGCCATTCACTCATTTATTCAAAATATGGCTACTGGTGTCATCTGTTCCAAATAATGAGATAGAGCAGTGACTATCTTTGCTTTTACTGAGTTTCTCTTCTGTTGAGACACATAAACTTCATAAGCAGATAAATTCATATTAACATATATTATGCCATGAAGAAAGATAATAAGTGATAAGGGGAAAGCTGTGTGTAGGGGAGGACTCTCTGAGCAACATCATAAGGCAGACACCTCAGGAAAATGGGGGAATGGGCCAGGACAGGTTTAGAGGACCAACACATGTAAGACAGAAGAAACCAGCGTGGTCTTTTCTAAGGTCAGCAAGAAGCAGTGTCTCAGGGGAAGAGTTGTAGAGATGAAGTTAGATGGATAGGCAGGGCCCTTGGTGATGGGAGCCCACTAAAAACCTTGAGCATGGCAGTGTTACAACCAGTTATCATTTGCAAATATCATTTTATTTGCCATTTTGAAAATAACTGCAGATAATTGAAAATCAAAACAAGGGGACTTCATCAGAATGTACTATAGTAGTCACTTTTCCCTATGATAGCTTCTACCATCTTGTATCAGGTTTGGACAGACCTCAAAACCTGATATGAGAAGCTCAGGGATTGCAACTCACTGGTCCTGCCAGCTACCAGGGCAGGGTAAAAGGATCAGTATTTCAGCACATCTGTAACCATTCCCAGCCCATGTACATTGATACCAGATTTAAGAAATTCTGGCTTAGCTGATAATGAAGGTGCTAAGAAGTAATGAAATTGGGGATATATTTTAAAGAAGCAAACAGAAGTTAATAATAAATTTGGAGTATAGGATTAACATAAATACACTAATGTATATACTATATATAAAACAGGTAAATAAGGACAGAGAACTGTACCTAGTATCTTGTAATGACCTATAATAGAAAACAATACCAAAAAAAGAATATTTAAATATATGTATAACTGAATCGGACTTCCCAGGTAGGCTAGTGGTAAAGAACTTGCCTGTAATGCAGAAGACATAATGGGACATGGGTTTGATCTCTGGGTCAGGAATATCTCCTGGAGGAGAACCTGAAAATCCACTCCAGTATTCTTGCCTGGAGAATTCCATGGACAGAAGAGCCTGATGGGCTACAGTGCATAGGGTCTCAAAGAGTCAGACATAAAAAAAAAAAAAAAAAAAAAAAGAGTCAGACATGACTGAAGAGACTCAGCACAGCACATAACTGAATCACTGGTATACATGTGAAACTAATGCAACATTATGAAATAGATAGCTAGTGGAAGCTGCTATATAACACAGGGAGCTCATCTCTGCTCTGTGATGACCTAGAGGGGTGGGATGGGAGGGAGGCAGAAGAGGCAGGAGATATATATATATATATATATAGCTAATTCACTTTGTTGTATGTTGTAAAGAGGGTATACTTCAATAAAAACAAAAAAAATTGTAAATCTACTATACTTCAGTAAAAAAATTATATAAAGTGTGAGGAAAGGAATGAAAGTCATGAAGTAAAAAAGAAATAACAGAAGAAATTACTGATGGATTCACACAGAACAAGAATGAGAGAGAGAAGTTAAAGAAGACTGCAGGTCTTGGGCCTGAACAATCTTTAATAAGAGATATCCATTGTTGACCTGAGAGCACTTCAAGGGAGTAAATCAGAGTTCTATCTTAATAAAGTAAAGATTATTAGACTTTTAAGGGAGATTTCCCATGGTAGTTAGATGTGGATCAGGGAAGATGGATAATTGAATTGAAATCATCGGCATATGTATATATATGAATCTATGGGACTGAATGAAATCAATCTGAGTTTGACCAATATCAAATGATCCCTAAACCTGTCTGGTATCACCTACTCATGCATGCTCTGCTGCTGCTGCTGCTAAGTTGCTTCAGTCGTGTCCAACTCTGTGCGACCCCATAGACGGCAGCCCACCAGGCTTCCCCGTCCCTGGGATTCTCCAGGCAAGAACACTGGAGTGGGTTGCCATTTCCTTCTCCAATGCATGAAAGTGAAAAGTGAAAGTGAAGTTGCTCAGTCGTGTCTGACTCTTCGCAACCCCATGGACTGCAGCCTACCAGACTCCTCTGTCCATGGGATTTTCCAGGCAAAAGTACTGGAGTGGGGTGCCATTGCCTTCTCCGCATGCATGCTCAGTCATGTCCAACTCTTTGTGACCCAATGGAATGTAACCCGATAGACTCTCTGTCCACGGAATTTTCCAGGAAAGAACACTAGAGTAAGTTAGATTGCCATTTCCTACTCCAGGGGATCTTCCAGACCCTGGGATTGAAGCTGCATCTCTTGATTGAAGCTGATCTCTTGTATTGAGGGGCAGATTCTTTACCACTGAACAGCCACTTAGTCCTGACTGCCTCTGGTGTCACCTAGGATATTACAAAGCATCACTAGGTCATACCCAGAGCTTCTAAGTTAATTGACCTGTAAATAGAGTCCAGGCATCTGTATTTAGTAAATCACTGCAATGAATTCTAAAGTATAGCCACTGGATTATGGAGAAACTCACTGGTATGAGTGATAAAGATGGTAATAGTGAGGTATCTTGGGGGAGTCACTTTTACCCTCTTTATCATTCATACAGTGAGACACAAAGAAATGATCTAGAGAACATGACTATGAAATAGTTACCTGTGAGGGAAAAGAGTTTGGTCTGAAGTGCGTTCACTTGGCAATGAAGAACGCCTTCCACAGGAGAGAGGGGAAACTTTATCCAATGCATTTGTGAAGTGGAGTCATGGAACTGCTGAGAAGTTTACATTCTAGTTGGGGAGACAAAGAGTAAAGAGACAACTGCTCTACTGTGTGGTCAGTGGGTGATCAAGTTCAAAGATGAGGTGTTCCTCCTTCAGCCTTGAGGAATTAGAAATCACCCAGGAAGAGGGACTACTAGCTGGAAAATGAAGGATCACAAGTTATGATTTGGTGGTAGATTGTGGAGAAGTTTCCAGGGGTGGGGGTGGGGGGCATTGTCATGTAAGGATGAAAGTGAAAAGTGAAAGTGAAAACGAGGTCGTGTCCAACTCTGTGATTGCATGGACTGTAGCTTACCAGGCTCCTCCGTCCCTGGGATTTTCCAGGCAAGAGTACTGGAGTGGGTTGCCATTGCCTTCTCCAGGTGATCTTCCCAACCCAGGGATTGAACCTGGGTCTCCCGCATTGTAGGCAGACTCTTTACTGTCTGAGCCACCAGGGAAGTCCATATAAAACAGAAATTCTGGGAGCTGCAAGCAGTTGAATATCTTTATAGTGTACAGTGATTTGAAGAGTGGCAAGAGACAGGACAGAAAGAATAAAAGGCTAAACCCTGATTTCAGAATCCTTTGTATTCAGTGTGCCATGCCAACAGGTTTGGTTGAGTTATCACAGAGAAATCAGGAGTCACTAAGGATGACCCAGAGGGATGGTATGGGGAGGGAGGTGGGAGGGGGGTTCAGGATTGCGAACACATGTACACCTGTGGTGGATTCATATTGATGTATGGCAAAACCAGTACAATATTGTAAATTAATTAGCCTCAAATTAAAATAAATAAATTAAAAAAAATACTATCATCAAAAAAATCATTAAATGAATGTTAAAATATGCACTGTGAAATAAAAAGTCATCAATGTTATCAATTCAAGTTTTCATAGTTATCTGTTTAAGTATATACTGGATCATACATTCTATAATTTTTTTACAGTGTTGTTTCCTAATTATTTTACAAACATCTCTCAACCACTAATACCATGTTACCACTTAAAAAAAGAAAAAAAATGTTCCTTATTTGATTAGTTTTGATCTTGGGTGTCTCTTCCTGTATTTATTGACCAGTGAAACGCCTTTTGTGAATTAACTGTTTGTATCCTTGGCCAATTTTTCTTCTGTGGCATTTCTCTACTTTTCATTGATTTGAGAGCATAGTTACATATTAAATTTTAGTTGTCAAATATGATTAAAGATTTTCTCATGTCTTGTCTGCCTTTTAGTTTTCATTTGATAGATGGATGGGTAGATGGATATCATATTTAAATATGTTTAAGAAATGGAGAGCAAAATCTCCATTCAATGTTGTTGTCTGATTATATGCTCTCTCCAAGATCTGGTTTGGTGGAAGAGATTTCTTCGTCTAAGCCCAAGGTTCAACCACATCCATGACTGATCAGTAGAGAGGAAGAAAGGACAAGTGGTATGCCTTTCAGGTGCCATCACATTCCAGGGCTCCCTGTGGGCTTGCTTTTATCTACAGGACTCTTCCTTTGAATAGTCCCACACTCCTTATTAACCTGCAGGTGTTAATCCCCACAGCCCTCTGAGTATACTTCCTGAATACAGATTTTTCACAGAGTTTAAACTAATACATCTTTAATTCTCAGTGGTATCTTTGTGGAGAGAAAGTATATATCTTTATTCATGCATACTTTTTTCCTACCTGAAAGGTTATACTTTTAAACATAACATTATTTTCTAATTTTTAAATAAATATTTAAAACTATAATGCATCATTTAAAAACATTCTTGAAGATGCCATATTTGTGATAAAATAAATTGGAAATCCCTCAAGTCTTGTTTCTAGATGTGATTTTCCCCAATTGACTTTGGTACATGTTTCTCATTATCACTGTTATTATTAATTTATAGCAGAATGTGTTGTTTAATAATGCAAATCTATATTGTAGTGAGAAATTCAGAACACTTATACTTGCAGTTGAGTTTTGGAAAATTTTGTCAAAGAATCACTGCAAAAAAAAAAAAAAAGGAAATGAGTATTAGTTACAGCAATTTCTTTGAAATTG
>NW_011494840.1:4212898-4228587 GCF_000754665.1 Bison bison bison | reverse complement strand
CAGCCATCTCATCCTCTGTCGTCCCCTTCTCCTCCTGCCCCCAGTCCCTCCCAGCATCAGAGTCTTTTCCAATGAGTCAACTCTTCACATGAGGTGGCCAAAGTATTGGAGTTTCAGCTTTAGCATCATTCCTTCCAAAGAAATCCCAGGGCTGATCTCCTTCAGAATGGACTGGTTGGATCTCCTTGTGGTCCAAGGGACTCTCAAGAGTCTTCTCCAACACCACAGTTCAAAAGCATCAATTCTTTGGCACTCAGCCTTCTTCACAGTCCAACTCTCACATCCGTACATGACCACAGGAAAAACCAGAGCCTTGACTACACGGACCTTTGTTGGTAAAGTAATGTCTCTGCTTTTGAATATGCTATCAAGGTTGGTCATAACTTTTCTTCCAAGGAGTAAGCATCTTTTAATTTCTTGCTTGCAGTCACCATCTGCAGTTATTTTGGAGCCCCCAAACAAAACTGTTTCCATTGCTTCCCCATTGATTTGTCATGAAGTGATGGGACCAGATGCCATGATCTCAGTTTTCTGAATGTTGAGTTTTATGCCAACTGTTTCATTCTCCTCTTTCACTTTCACCATGTGGCTCTTTAGTTCTTCTTTGTTTTCTGCCATAAGGGTTGTATCATATGCTTATCTGAAGTTATTGATATTTCTCCCAACAATATTGATTCTAGCTCGTGCTTCATCCAGCCCAGCATTTATCATGATGTACTCTGCATATAAGTTAAATAAGCAGGGTGACAATATACAGCCTTGATGTACTCCTTTCCCGATTTGGAACCAGTCTGTTGTTCCATGTCCAGTTCTAACTGTTGCTTCCTGACCTGCATGTAGGTTTCTCAAGAGGCAAGTCAGGTGTTCTGATATTCCCATTTCTTGAAGAATTTTCCAGTGTGTTGTGATCCAGACAGTCAGACTTTGGCATAGTTAATAAAGCAAAAGTAGGTGTTTTTCTGGAACTTTCTTGCTTTTTTGATCATCCAGTGGATGTTGGCAATTGGATCTCTGGTTCCTCTGCCTTTTCTAAATCCAGCTTGAACATCTGGTAGTTCACAGTTCACATATTGTTGAAGCCTGGCTTGGAGAATTTTGAGTATTACTTTATTAATGTGTGAGATGAGTGCAATTCTGGGATAGTTTGAAGATTCTTTGGCATTGCCTTTCTTTGGGATTGGAATGAAAACTGACTTACCAGTCCTGTGGCCACTTGCTCAGTCTTCCAAATTTGTTGGCATATTGAGTGCAGCACTTTGACAGCATCATCTTTAAAGGTTTGAAATAGCTCCACTTAATTCCATCACCTCCATTAGCTTTTTGTTCGTAGTGATGCTTCCTAAGGCACACTTGACTTCAAATTCCAGGATGTCTGGCTGTAGGTGAGTGATCACACCATCGTGATTATTGGGGTTATGAAGATCTTTTTTGTATAGTTCTTCTGTGTATTCTTGCCACCTGTTGTTAATATTTCTGCTTCTGTTAGGTCCATACCATTTCTGTCCTTTATTGTGCTCATCTTTGCATGAAATGTTCCCTTAGTATCTCTAATTTTCTTAAAGAGATCTCAAGTCTTTCCCATTTTATTGTTTTCCTCTATTTTTTTGCACTTAGTAGAGGAAATCTATTCATGTTTTACTGTTCTAAAAAGGCAGTTTTCTGTGTTGTTTTCTTGGTTCAAAAGATTTTTAAACTGTTTTTCTTGAGTTTTAGAGGTAGATAATTTTAGTTTTATTGGGGATTTTTCCATTATTGAGAACACTAAAGAAATTTCTAAATAAATGAATTAAGCAATTATACTCTTCTCCTATTTTTTCAAACATGAAATATTTAGGTTTATTCATTATTTTATTGCATTATTTATCATTTTATTATATTATTATATATTTTTTCCTTATTTTGGATTACTGTATTTTGTAATTCTAGTACTATACTTGAAAATATAATCATTATCAGGGTAAATTTGTAATAGTTTTAATGTGATGAAAAATATTCTTTACATCTATTTAATAAAAAGAAAACAATCAAAAGTTAATGCTTTTTCTTAAATTTACTTCTACATTTCAGTCTAGATGTATTATTTTGATAGCTTTACAACTTCCCTAACCTGGTAATTGTTTATTTTCTTTTAGAAGGTAAAAGTGAAGTTGCTTCAGTCGTGTCCGACCATTAGCAACCCCATGGACTGCAGCCTATCAGGCTCCTGCGTCCATGGGATTTTCCAGGCAAGAGTACTGGAGTGGGTCGTTATTTCCTTCTCCAATGCATGAAAGTGAAAAGCAAAAGTGAATTCGCTCAGCTGTGTCTGACTCTTAGCGACCCCATGGACTGCACCCTACCAGGCTCCTCCATCTGTGGGATTTTCCAGGCAAGAGTACTGGAGTGGGGTGCCATTGACAAAACTGGAATGGCTTTAATGCAGAAACCAAAGGGTTTCCAATGCCCATGGATAAAGATTTGCCAGAGCAAATTCTAGAGGACATGTACATAATTTTAAGAAGTGAGCTGCAAATGCAAGAGAGTTTGGGTCCCATTAATGTGCACCTTAAAAACAGAAGTTTCATAAACATTCTTGAAAAACACCTGCTTCTCTTTTCCAGGTACTTGCAACCTCAAATAAAGCAGCACAGAAACCCAGCACAGGAAGAGTTGGCAGGCAGCTGAGTTTTCTCTGAAAGGATACCTGGACCAGAAAGTCTTGGTTCTACCCTATCTGACAGGGGTCTCTGCAAACCTGTGTACAGGGGCTCTGTGAGACACGCAGGTGAGCAAGGAAGGCCGATGGAGACAGTCATGAAGCCTAGTAGCAAAACCTGGGTCATCCTTTCCTTGATTTCCTGTGCTTGTTTGTTACCCAGAAAGGGGCATCTCCACTAGCCCCTGATCTAAGCCTTGCAAAGCCCCCTTTGTTCTAGGAACCCCACAGCTGTCTGCCCCCACATGTACTTCTCTTCACCACTAGAGACCACCTAAAATGAAACCACCACAGATTCCAAACCAAAAGCACCTAACACATATATTGTAAAAATTTCAGATAAAATAAATCATATCTTCTCCAAGTTTGGTGGGTTTCTGCTTATTGTTCCTGAGAATGCTTTATAAGCAGCAACAGACTTGAAAGGTTATTAGCTGCTATGGTTGGTTTTCCTTCTAAGGTCCTGAGTCAACCAAAAACCAAAATGAAAAAAGTATACGAAAAACCCTGGAATTGAAGGTAGTAAGTTCAATTTGATAATTTTTCTGTGATTTTTGATTGTATAATTCAAAACTGAATTATATCATCATTTTTATTTTCCTACATGTGTTTGGTTAAATACCAAGACTTAAACATTGTTAAGCTTATCATTGGTGATTGTATACCTAAAATTCCAGGAGTTAGGCTACATAAAATTTAACTTATTTAGCATATGGTATATGAATTTCCATACATAATATATTAATTTGTACCTAACATACATTGTTTGTAGAAAAAAAAATGAGCTGTGTGTCATGTTTAATGTTTTGTGACATATCAGTTAATACAGGAAAAATTTTGTGTGATGGGTCATTTGGAAAGAAGTAAATAGATTTGTATGCATGATGTTGTGGTCAGCATGAAGCATTTATTATTTTTATGAGAATTATATTGGCCTGATGAAATGAAAATAACCCTGATATTAAACTGTAATGAATCTAGCCACTATAATATTTTTCTTCCTTTGAAATATGCAAATACAAAGGTCAATGTTAGGTCAGGTTCATCATTATTAAAGAATTCCAACTGAAAAATTTGTAAAATTTATTTTTTAATTTTACTCTTTTCACTAAGAAATTCACACCATTAGGGAAGGAATCCGATATACACTTGGCATTTACTTGATTTATCTTTTCCTGTCATTCAAGATTATACCAATGGTGAAATTTAGTCCTGGTCACTGGAGTCATAGAAATACAACCTGAAAAATGTTGCACCAAATTGCTGAGCTCATGTCTCCTATATAAAGGGCTTTTTTATGAATGTCTTTTTACTTCTATTAAATGGGTAAGATTTATAAAGACAACATTGTTGTTGTTGTTGAGTCGCTAAGTCATGTCTGATTCTTTTGAGACCCTATGGACTATAGCCCATCAGGCTCCTTTGTCCATGGCATTTCCCAGACAAGAATACTGGAGTGGGTTGCCATTTTCTTCTCCAGGGGATCTTCCCAATACAGGTAGTGAACATACATCTCCTGCATCTCTTTACTGCTGAGCCACTGGGGGAGCCCAAATGTAAAGGTTGAAATAACTGTTCCTTTCATATGAAAAGAGTTAATGGAAGAAGCAGTACTACTTCTCCCTCCCTGGTTCTGTTGCATGTCAGGGATGATCAAACAGATTTTCTCCCTCTCTGCACTCATTTCCAGTAGGGCTATGGCATAGAATGGGACACTTTATGCTGATCACTTTCATTTAGTTTCTTTTCTGAGCCAATATAATGCATTTAAACTGAGAGAATATCTTTAAACAAACTAATAAATCATGTATATCATCTACAGAAAAGAAAACTTCTGGAATATTAAAACTGGAAGTTTCACAATGGCACACTTAATTAATTCAGAAAATTACAAATAATGTTCTTATTTCTAAAGTGCTGGCAATTTCATCAACCTGCATATATTTACACATGTGGAATACTTTTAACTTATGAAAGAGAGGCTGTAGAGATATAACTTCTTCTGTCTCCAATTATAGGCTGATGGAAATCACCTTGACAAGAAAAGAAAGTAATAAAGGGAGTAATATGCCTACAGATTCTGTAGTCACTGACCTAGGAAATACTTATTGCAGATTGGCTGTTTAACAAATGCTATGCTCAATCTGTGAACATAAAGAATCCAGCTACCACTCTGTACTTCTGCACTTAATATGGGCAGGCACAGTCCTATATACATTTTACCAAGATTGTTTCACTGATCTTCACAGCAACAATGTGGTACTGGCAAAATTATTATAGATAGAGGGAGATATCATTGAGTGGCTTTAGATAAATAGGAAAACAACCATAGAGGGGTAAAATAGCAATAATATACTCAATGCTATGATCTATAAGTTCATTATCTATGACATCTGGACTATACTTCCAATATAAGACTACAAAGGTTTTAATATGTTTTGGTCCTTTTCATTGCCTCTGACTGAATGGTTATAGAATTAAAGAGTGTTCCTGTAAGTGAAATATTTTGCATCTTCTCTTTTTCATTTTTCTCATGTTATTGTTCTTTTACCAGGATGAGAGTTCAGAAGTTACATACTTGGTTTCCATGTTTATTAAAACTTTTGATGTATGTGCATTGTGTATACATATGTGTGTATGTGTATGTATGTATGGCACACAATGAAGGATTAATAAATGGTGCATAGTATGTATACATGTGCAAGGATGTGTATATATATACACACACACATATGTATATATTTCTTCTGATTAAAATGATAGGTATCTCATAAAATCTAATAATGACAAGATATATATCAAAATATATATTTGATTCTATATTTAAATACATAGAGATAGAAAATAACTCTTACTAGGCTTTGTCTTTGATAAGCTCTCTGAAGAAGACAACACATTTCCTGGGGTAACATAGTGGTTGGGATTTTCTCATCTCTCGTCCTCAGTCTTCTGCAACCAATTGATCACCTCTACAAAAGAGTTTATTATGTTGCAAAATTTAAATTCCCTTTACACATAGAGACACACATGTGTGCACAAGTAACCTAACATACTCAGTTTAAAAGAGAAATAAGCATAGCTTCTAGCATGCTTGTCATAAGATCATCACCAGTTCCCCTTGTCTCCACGATTAGTCAGAGATATATGTGACTTTGGTAAGACTGGAAGGGGCAGTGGCCTAGAGACGCAGCTAATAGTAATCTTTTGAGTCAAAGGAGTCTGGCTAAAAATCTCAATTTCTCTTAGTTTGAGTTACTTATCCACTATGATTCTATTTTCTTATTTTTATGAGAATATTGAGGGTTTTTTTGAGACTTAAATAACGTAATGTAAGTAAAATGCTAAGTAGACTGCCTGGCACATAATGAGGGCTCAATAAATGGTTGCAATTAGGACTTTTATTGACATTATAAAGCAGCCTTGCTGATGGTTTTGAGAATCATTAATAGCTACAGAGCAATGCTCACAGTTAACAGTCAGGTCGCTCCCAGGATCAAATGAGACAAATGTTCATAAAATACTTCACTCAGGACCTGGCACATTTACCAGTCCTTTTCTCTTCCTGCCTTTTAATCTACATCTAAGGGAGAACACAGAATAATGTGTTAGTATATCCAAATTTTGAAGAGAAAATGATCATATTATTTTTATTGCAATCATTTCACAGCTTTGATCAAAACTGATATCATGAAATAATAGAAAAATATTCCTTTTCTGAGTTAGCATATTGCTTGGATTCAATAAAGGATTATTAAATGATTTACATGAGTTTTAATGATATGAAAGAGGCATAAAAGTATTTGCTACTCTTTTTAAATCAAAATTTGGTTGACATGAAGCCAATTTTCCTTGTTGTTTATTGTCTTTTAAAACATTTATTCTATAATAGCTAAATGTGAATGCATTAGTAAGATAAGATATCCTTGATATCTTCTCAAGCATTTCAGTTTTGTACTGTCTTTAAAAATATGATTTTTGTGAATTTTTTCTTACTTTCTAGTTTTTGCTCAGTGTTAACCTATTGCAATCTGACATATTTCAAGTCTTCGATCAATTTTTAAAAATCATTATGCTTACAGCAATATATATCAAAAATAGTTACTAATTGTTTCCATGAGAAAAAATCAACATTAGATTAACATTTCTTATAAAACATGTCAAGTTTTATGTTCTTGAACTCATTTAGCTATTTTTACTTATCTGTTCATTTTAAGATGAGTTAGTTGATGATGTAAAAGAGCCATGCTAATCTGAAGATAAATACCATAGAAAAATAATGTTAAAAATTATAATTTTGATTAAGAAAATCCAATATATTTACTTTTACCTCATTATGACAGCTAATAACTAAATGGCCCATAGTTTGTGTACTTTTAGTATGCAGATGGGAGATTAGAGGTCTGACAAAGCATGTTTAAACAATAATTTAATAAAAATAATAAACATCAAAAATACTTCTATATTTTACATCGTGTAGTTCATGCTGACAAAGAATAAGCTTTAATATCCTTCAACACACACACACATTCATACATACACATGTTCATTATTCCATTATTCTATCCATGTTCCAGTTTTAAGAAAACTAACTTTGGGCACCTGATGCAAAGAATCAACTAATTTGAAAAGACCCTGATGCTGAGAAAGATTGAAGGCAGGAGAAGGGGACAGTAGAGGATGAGATGGTTGGATGGTGTCACCGACTCAATGGGTTTTAGCAAACTCTAGGAGATGGTGAAGGACAGAAAATCTTGGCATGCTGTAGTCCATAAGGGTCGCAAAGAATTGGGCATGACTGAGTAACTGAACAACAACAAATTTCCCTTAGTATAAAGACAGTGCTAAAGATTGTTGAAAACACCACTTTGCAATCTTTCAATTTTATTTTCTTTATTATCACATCTTCAGGGGAGGATGAAACAAGCAATATTTTTTAAGCTAAATGTATATTTAGCCATGTTTCTTCCCCCTCCTTCTTTGCTTACGAACATATAAATAAGTTTTGCAGAATTTTGTGAACTCCTCATCTCTTGCTGAATAAATTAAAAACTGCTCATTTAATATTATACCTTACTGTTTTCCCTTTGAGTAAAAAACAACCAAGTATGAATTACTAGTGTTAAGATGCATTCAATGAGCACTTTAAAAGTTTAGTTTTTTCTTCCTGGCATGTGATAATGTTATTCTCAGTATAAAATCCTCCAGATATAATATCAAAGAATAACAGACAAGTTAGTAGAAGTAGTAAAAAGTAAGGTCTCTACAGCAATAATGAAAACATCAAGAGTAGGAATCTAGGAATTTGATTACCAGATTAAACTTTTAGTGTTTTCCAGCCTGATGGACTATCTCTAAGCCACATAGATCTCATGGGAAACATTATCGCATAATACACTTGTCACAAAATTAAGTTTTTAAGCAATTTTTGAAAATACAAACTCAAATTGTTTTGCATAGAAATCTATTGTTTCTTTATAAGCCATGACTTTTTGCTAAAATCTTTACAAACACTCTCTGTATTTTAAGCCCTTATAATTTGAAAGTGTTCAGAAAGGAGATTTTGTTACTGGGAAGTAATACAGTTCAATGCTTTAAAACAAATAAAATTTAAGAACCTGCTTTACAACGAGCATTTTGAATTGAAAGTCAGTCATCACAAAATCACTCTTTACCAAGTATTTTTCTATTTAGTTGTTCTCCTTTTACCTTTCTTACCACTCATCTTAGTTTGTGAAAGATTCATCAGTCAGCTTCACAGGATCTAGCTGAACAGTTGGGACGAAACTTACTTCCCAAGAGAATTAACTTGGACATCTTATTGTATGAGATAATTGGTGAATTTAGTTAACTCTCCATTTTAACTGATATAGATGAACAGATGCTGAAATAATACAGTTAGTGGATGAGGTGGAGCAGTGAGGAATCCCCCATTTAGAGCTGGAAAAACATTGTTATGTTTTTTCCCTTATATGTTTACATGTCTTATAATGTGGAATTCAAACATGTGCTTACAATAGATCTTAATATTAACAAAAAGTTTGAACATAAATTTGTATATAAGTTTCATCAAAGTCTTACAAGGAAGGAAGAACATACAGTAAAGTTCACTAGTGGTTGATCTGAAAACAAGAACATTTGATCTTTTTTTTTTTCTGTTCTGGGTCTTCATTGTAGTGCCAAGGGCTACTCTCTAGCTGTGGGTGTGGACTTATTTGCTTTAGTTGAACGTGGGATCCCAGTGCTCTGAGCAGGGATCTAACCCATGCCCGCTGTACTGGAAGGCATATTCTTAACCCCTGGAGAACCAGGGAAGTCCCACAGCATTTGGTCTTGATAGATGAACACTCTCTGATTATCCTTCAGCAGAGAGACGTGGTTGTTGGCTCTCTGAGGTGAAATCACACTGGGGCTAGTGTGCACAAAAGTAAAAAAGGGGTCTGAATGGATGAAGGTAAAGCCATGCCAGCACCTGCCTAGATGTTTATTATTATCATTACTGTATATTTCTCTTGTGTGTACAAGAGATCATAAATATGCCCTGCCCTTAAGAAAGACATCAGTATCATCTCAACATGATTGGATAGGGTATTATAAATCAGAAACAGAAAAAAAAAAAAAAAACCTTAGGAGTGTACCTGAGAGTGTTCTCAATAGGCACTCAATATTTATTCAATTAATTGATAAATTAATGAGACTAATTAGTACCCACTTTATTATCTCAGTCAAGGTTTAACTCTACTTGGGGCAAGAACATTGCATTCCTCTTGTGTAATATGTATTAGGACAATGCTTTTGCTGCTTTATTTGTTAAAATGCTTTGCACATATTAGGAACTCAAATACATAACTGGAACTCTTTCACCTAAGCTCCAGCCATGATATTCAAATTCCTTCCGGTCTTTTCTTCCTTGATTGTGATTTAGAAAACCAAGGAGGTCTCTAAAACAAGTAGGAAATAGAATCTCAACCATTGTGAATAAAGTGCCTCTTGTGGGCCTGTGTGCATGAACATTTTATTTTATTTTTTCTATAATTAAATGAATGTAAAGTGATTCTTCTCATGCACAGGTAGAAGAGAGAAACTTGAAAATAAACTACATTCATCATTCTCATGTTTTATATAAGTTGGCCTGTTCTATCTTGTCATAACAAACTTCACAGATGACTACTAATAAGTTTTATATGCAGCAAATCAAATGAAGGGTGAAAGTGAGCAGGCAATTTTTCCACAGAATTTTGAATCATATGGAAAATGTATCTTTCCTCTTTTAGAAGCTACAGCTAACTTCAAGTAATCAATGCATGTGATGAGAAATTGCTCTGTTTTCTAAAATCATAACAATTTGAAGAATTGGAAATCAATCTACTCAGGAAATGAAAATGATAAGTGAGTAATCCGAATGATAAAAATAGCATTATATTTTCTCAAAAGGACATTTATATAAACATATTCAGTAAAATATTCACCCAAAGCAGAAAGTTACATTGAATGATAAATTGAATTCATATATTAGAGTAAGAAGTAATTTTGTTTACTAGTAACATTTTGATCTTATATTCAACATAATGTGATTGCACAATTCTATTTTTCAAATGTAAGTCTATGATAATCTTTCAGTTAATATTTGATATTTCTCCCATCCTGTCTACTAAAATGAATCATATATAGATATAAAACAAAGCCTCTGTTTCCTAAAAAATGTGATTTTCTTTGATTAGACAGTACAGTGGAAAAAAAAAAAAAAAAAAAAAAAACTTGTTCATAATAAAATGTGCCTAAAATACCATAGGAACAGAATGAGCCACATGTTACTAAAACAACTTAACAGAGCATCTTATCAGAGCTTCAGCAACCAGTGTCTGATCAGCTTAATTTTCTTGGTCTGGCTACAGACTTGAACTGTGAATTGAAATGTCTACATTTCTGATTTTGCTTCTTTACACTCAATCATAGCCAGAATCAGATTCTGGTGTCTGGCTCTGTTCATTTCTGGTTCTTTCTAACAAGTACCCCCAACCAATATAGCTTGATGTGTTAGAATCCTAGCCTGAAACAATAGGATTCTTCATTTGGCAATGAATCTGCTCCTGGACTTTTCTCCATAGCTTGGAATGGCACTTGAATACCACACCTATATTGTTTATTTCTGGACACCTTTTAGGTAATGGCCACTGGTGGTGTCCTACTGAACTCTCTATCAGCCAAAAAGTCACTGACTTTTCAAGTTATAATTGTAGAAGGAGGCTGGTTAAAATTTTTCTGCAGAAGCTCAAGAGAAGCATTCCTGTGAGGATCCAGAAAGGGTTTTATTACTAACCTCTACTTCAGGCTTCTTTACTGGAAAATGTATTAAGTTGTTCAGAGGCTCTGAGATATGAAAATAATGGTATCCAATGTATAATTCTAAACTGTGGCAATACAAAATTACAAAATAAATGTTAAGAATAGCAATTAAAATTTGCTACTCCTAAGAATACTTTATTTAATATGCTTTATATATTTTAAGTTAATTTTAGAGTATGTCTCATTCTAGTGCTGGGCTTCCCAGGTGATGGTAGTGATAAAGAACCTGCCTGCCAATGCAGGAGACATGAAACATGAGCTCAGTCCCTGGGTCAGGAAGATCCTCTGGAGGATGGCACTGCAATCCACACCAGTATTCTTGCCTGGAGAATCCCATGAATAGAGGAGCCTAGCGGGCTACAGACCGTAGGGTCAGATAGACTCGGACACGACTGTAGTGATTTATCACACATGCTAGTGCTATATACACAGATTTTGCCACCTATCATGTAATCAGTTATAGTTTCTACACTTTGTTGAGTTAGTGTTTAAGTCCAATGTTCTTCCTTAGGCTTATGGTGAGCTCCCACAATCCTACAGGTGACCTTTTCAACTTCTATTGTAAAGATATCTAAATTCAGGTATCTGGGCTTCCTGGTGGCTTAGTGGTGAAGAAGCTACTTGCCAAAGCAGGTTACAGGGGTTTGATCCCTGGTCTGGGAAGATCCCACATGCTATGCAGCAACTAAGCCATGGACCACAACTGCTGACCCTGTGCTTTAGAGCCTAGAAATGGAAACTAGAAATGGAAACCTGCACAGCCTAGAGCCTTGCTCCAAAACAAGAAAAGGCCCACACAATGAGAAGCCCACATACCGCATCTACAGAGTAGCCTCTGCTTACCACAACTGAACACGTGTACACCCGTGGGGGATTCATGTTGATGTGTGGCAAAAGCAATACAATATTGTAAAGTAATTATCCTCTAATTAAAATAAATACATTTAATTTTAAAAAAGAGAAAATCTCACACAGTAACAAAGACCCAGCACAGCCAAAAGTAAATATTTTTGTAAATATATACAAATCGACCAACGTGATACACTATATTAACAAATTGAAAGATAAAAACCATATGATAACCTCAATAGATGCAGAAAAAGCCTTTGATAAAATTCAGCACCCATTTATGATTAAAAAATCTTCAAAAATGAGCATAGAAGGAACTTGATTCAACATAGTAAAGGCCATATATGATAAACCTACAGTAGCATTATTTTCAATGGTGAAAAACTGAAAGCATTTCCCCTAAGACCAGGAACAAGACAAGGGTGTACACTTTCCCCACTATTATTCAACATAGTTCTGGAAGTCCTAGCTGCAGCAATCAGAGAAGAAAAAGAAATAAAAGTAATCCAAATTGAAAAAGTAGAAGTAAAGCTTTCACTGTTTGCAGATGAAATGATACTGTACATAGAAAACCCTAAAGATAGTATTGGAAAATTACTAGAGCTAATCAGTGAATCTAGCAAAGTTGCAAGATACAAAATCAATATGTGTAAATCACTTGCATTTCTATATACTAACAATGAAAAATTAGAAAGAGAAACTAAGGAATCAATCCCATTCACCATCACAACAAAAAAGTATTAAATATCTAGGAATAAACTTACCTATGGAGACAAAAGAAATGTACACAGAAAACTATAAGATACTGATGAAAGAAATAAAAAATGACATAAAAAGATGGAGAGATATTCCATGTTCCTGGATAGAAAGGATCAATATTGTGAAAATGACTATACTACCAAACACAATCTACAGATTCAATGCAGTCCTTATCAAATTACCAATGATATTTTTCACATAACTAGAACAAAAAATTTCACAACTTATATGGAAACATAAAAGACCCTGAATACCCAAAGCAGTCTTGAGAAAGAAGAATGGAACTGGAGGAATCAACCTTCCTGACTTCAGATTATACTACAAAGCTACAGTCATCAAGACAGTATGGTACTGGCACAAAAACAGAAATGTATACCAATGGAACATGATAGAAAGAGCATGAACATATGGGTATCTTATTTTTGACAAAGGAGGCAAGAATATACAATGGGGCAAAGACAGCCTCTGCAATAAATGGTGCTAGGATAACTGGACATCTACATATAAAAGAATAAATTAGAACACTTCCTAACACCATACAAAAAGATAAACTCATAAGGGATTAAAGATCTAAGTGTAAGACCAGAAACTCTAAAATTTAGAGAAAAACATAGGCAGAACACTCAAGGACATAAATCAAAGCAAGATCCTCTATGATTCACCTCCTAGAGTAACAGAAATAAAAACAAACGTAAACAAATGGTACTTGATTAAAGTTAAAACCTTTTGCTCAGCAAAGAAAACTATAAGCCGGGTGAAAAGACAGCCCTCATAATGGGAGAAAATAACAGCAAATCAAACAATTGGCAAAGGATTATTTTCTAAAATACACAAGCAGGTCATACAACTTAATACAAGAAAAACAAACAACCCAATTAAAAAGCGGGGAAAAGACCTAAACAGACATTTCTCCAAAGAAGACATACAAATGGCTAACAAATACATGGAGAGATGCTAAACATAGCTCATTATTAGAGAAATATAAATCAAAACTACAGTGAGATATCACCTTATACCAGTCAGAATGGCTATCATCAAAATGGCTACAAACAGTAAATGTTGGTGAGGGTGTTGGAGAAAAGGGAACACTCTTGCACCTTGGTAGGAATGTAAATTGATACAGTCACTATGGAAGACGGTATGGAGATTCCTTTAAAAAGTAGGAATAAAACCACCATATGATCCAGCAATCCCGCTCCTAAGCTTATACCCTGAGGAAACCAAAACTGAAAAAAGACACGTGTATCCCATTGTTTATTGCAGCATTGTTTACAGTAGCTAGAACATGAAAGCAACCTAGATGTCCATCAACAGATGAATGGATAAAGAAGTTGTGGTACATATACACAATGGAATATTACTCAGCCATAGAAAGGAACACCTTTAAGTCAGCTCTAATGAGGTGGATGAACCTAGAACCTATTATACAGACAGAAGTACGTCAGAAAGAGAAAGATAAATATTGTATTCTAATACATATATACAGAATCTAGAAAATTGGCACTGAAGAATTTATTTACAGAGCAACAGTGCAAAAACAGACATAGAGAATAGACTTATGGACATGAAAAGAGGGGAGGAGAGGGTGAGATGTATGGACAGAGTAACATGGAAACTTACATTACCACGTGTAAAATAGATAGCCAAACAGGAATTTGCTCTATATCTCAGGAAACTCGAAAAGGGGGTCTGTATCAACCTAGAGGAGTGGGATGGGGAGGGAGAAGGGAGGGAGGTTCAGAAGGCAGGAGATATATGTATACCTATGGCTGATTCATCCTGAGGTTGGACCGAAAACAGCAAAATGCTGTAAAGCATTTATCCTTCGATAAAAAATAAATAATTTTTAAAAATTGAAAAAGAATAAACCCAGGTATGTAGGAAATTAATGTATCCATTTAGGTTTCCTCAGTGTATGGGGCTCTGTGGCAATATCTAGAAGGGTGGGAATGGGAGGGGAGATTGGAAGGAGGTTTGGGAGGAAGGGAACATGAGCATACCTATGGCTGATTCCTGTTGATATTTGACAGTAAACAATTAAATTCTGTAAAGCAATTATCCTTCAATTAAAAAACAAAGTGACAATAAAAATAAATTGTTTATATATATAAACGATTATATATATATAAGGTTCTTGTCTGGAGAATCCCATGGACAGAGGAGCCTGGTGGGCTATATAGTCCATGGTGTCACAAAGAGTCAAACACGACAAAGTGTCTCACACATACATACAGAGTGGCTCTAATTGCCTGAATTTAAATTTCAACTCCAATTTTACTGACTATGCAATTCCCAGGAACTTAGTTATGTGTCTCTGTACTTGTTTCTCATCTTTTTTCACAACTATTTTTGTTGAGATATAATTCACATATAAAATCATGCAAATCTGAGATATACAACTTGTTGATGTGATACATTTATATATCACATAATTACCATGTCATATAACATCATCATCATCTTTTTCTGTAGTGGGAAGAATTAAGATCTAGTCTTTTAACAACTTTAAAGTTTATAATGCAGTATTGCTGTCTACTTTATAAACACTATAGTGTTAGTTGCTCAGTTATGTCTGACTCTTAGGGACCCCAAGGACTCTAGACAGCCAGGCTCCTCCATCCTGGAATTTTCCAGTCAAGAATATTGGAGTGGGTAGCCATTCCTTTCTCTAGTGTACACTGCATCTCCAGGAATTATTTATCTACTGATCAAAAGCTTGTAACCTTATACAGCATGTCCCCAATTTTCCCATCCTCCAGCTCTTGATAACCATCTTTCTTTTCTCTGTTCCTGTGAGTTCACTTTAGATTCCACATATACTGTATGGTCTTATACATTACTTAGCTTTCTCTGTCTGACTTATCTCACTTAGCATAATGCCCTGAAGGATTCTTACTTTGTTGAAAAGAGACCTTTCTTCTTTCTCAGGGCTGAATAATATTCATATATATATATATATATATACATATACATATACACACACACACACATACATATATAAAACTTTTTATCCACTGATAAATATTTAGGCCGTTTAAATATT
>NW_011494840.1:4211579-4212798 GCF_000754665.1 Bison bison bison | reverse complement strand
GCATAATGCTGCAATAAACACTGGAGTGAATATATCTCATCAATATGCTGTTTTCATTTTCTTTGGATATATAGCTAGAAGCAAGATAGGTGGATAATCTATTGGTTCTCTTTTTAACTTGGGAGGGAAGGTAAATACTGTTTTTCATAGTTGGTAAACCAATTTGGGGCTTCCCTGTTGGCTCAGTGGGAGAGAACCCACCTGCCAATGCAGGAGATATGGGTTCAATCCATGGATCAGGAAGATGCCCTCTAGTAAGAAGGGGCAACTCACTCCAGTATTCTTGTGCAGGAAATCCCATGGACAGAGGAGCCTGGTGACCTACAGGCCATGGAGTCACAAAAGTGTCAGATATGATTTAGCAACTAAACAACAAAAACAATTTGACTTCCCACTGACAGGTACAATGATTTTCTTTTCTCCACATCCTCAAAACTCATCTCCTGACTTTTTAATTATAACCATTCTCACAGGTGTGAGATAATATTTCTTGGAGTTTTAATTAGCGTTTTCCTGAGTAACAATAATATTGAGTATCTTTTCACAAACTTATTAGCTAGCTGGATATCTCTTTGGAAAAATGCCTATTTGATTAATTTGCCTCCCTCTTTAACTAGATGTGTCACTGTTGTTATTGAGTTGTATGAGTTATTGATAGATTTTGTATGTTAACCCTTTATCTGATATATGGTTTTAAATAGTTTCTTCCATTTTATACATGCCTTTTTATTGTTACAGTTTGTTTTTTTCCTGTACAGAAGTATTTTAGTTAGATATAGTCCCATTTAATGATTTTTGCTTTTTTCCTTGTGCTTTTGGTGACCCATCTCAAAAAAAAAAAAATTACTAAGACCAAAATCAAGGAATTTCTTCCCTTTATTCTCATCTGGGAATCTTACCCTATTAGGTAAAAATATTTAAGTCTTTAATCCACTTTGAGTTAATTTCTTTGAATGGTATAAGGAAAGGGTCTATTTAATTTCTCTGTAAGTGGTCATCCAGTTTTATCCACCCATTTGTTGAAGAGACTATCCTTTCCCATTGAATGTTCTTGACTTGCTTTTCAAGTATTAGCTAATCATCAGTGATGAGGGCAGGGGAGAGTAACTCTGGGCTTTCTATTCTGTTCCATTGGTTTGAAGTGTCTGTTATTTTTTTTTAAGTTTTATTTATTTCATTTTAGTTTGTGCAGTGTTTTTTTTTTTTTTTTTTTTTTTTT
>NW_011494840.1:4206527-4211479 GCF_000754665.1 Bison bison bison | reverse complement strand
TTTTTTTTTTGCTGTGCAGGCTTTCTCTAGTTGCAGAGATGAAGGACTACTCTTGTTTCTGGTCCAAGGGCTTCTCATTGTGGTGGCTTCTCTTGTTGTGGAGCGTGAGCTCTAGTGCAAGTGGACTTCAGTAGCTGCAGCACATGCACTCAGTAGTGGAGGCTCCTGGGCTCTAAAGCATAGGCTCAATAATTGTGGCACATGGGCTTAGCTAGATCAGGGATCAAACCCAGGTCTCCTGCATTGGCAGGCAGATTCTTCACCATTGAGCCACCGGGGAAGTCCTATGTGTCTATTTTTTCTTTTTTTTAATGTCAGTTACTATATTGTTTAATTACTATAGCTGAAATGCAATATCTCTAATTTTCTTCTTCTTTCTCAGTGTTGCTTTGGCTGTCTGGGGTCTCTTAGAGTTCCACACAAATTTTAGGGTCATTTTCTATTTCTGCAAAAAATGTGATTGAAATGTTTATAGGATTACATTGAATCTAGAAAAGGCTTTGGGTAGTGTAGAGATGTTACTAATATTAATTTTTCTGATCTGTGAACATGAAATATCTTTCTGTTCAGTTGTATCTTTTTCACTTTCTTTCATTAATATCTTGCAATTTTCACCTCCTTGCTTAAATTTATTCCAAAAACTGTTTTTGTTTTTGATGAATTTTTGAATCAGGTTAATTTCTTTTTTTTTCTTTGTTTTTCAGAAGTTGTGTTAGTCTGTAGAAACACAACTAATTTCTCTGTTGATTTAATATCCTGAAACTTTGCTGAGCTTTTTTTTTTTTAAGAGTCAATAGTAATTTTGGTTGACTATTTAGGATTTTCTATATATAAGACCCTATCATCTTCAAATAACGACAATTTTACTTATTTACTTTCTCAAATGTGGTTGCATTTTATTTCTTTGTATGGTCTAATTGCTTCAGCTAGAACTTCCACTACTATGTTGAATAACAGTGGTGAGAGTAGGCCTCTTTGTCTTATTCCTGAGCTTAGATAAAAGCTTTCAATTTCTTACCACTGAGTAATATGTTAGGTGTGAATTTGTCATATACAGTCTTTATTATGTTGATTTATGTTCCTTTTATACACATCTACTGAGAGGATTTTTTGCTTTTCATGGAAACATGTGTTTTCATGATCTTTTTTTTGCTTCTGTTAAGATTATTATGTGATTTTTATTTTTCACTGTATTGAAGTGGCATGTCACGTTTATTAGCTTTCATGTATTGATGCTTATTTGAATACAAGGTATGAATTTCACTTGGTCACAGTGTATAATCCTTATAATATGATGGATTTTTCATAGTTTGATGACAAATTTTGCATCTCTTTTCATTTGAGAGATTGGTCTCTAGTTTCACTTTATTATTCTTTCTTTCTTTCTTTCTTTTTTTTTCTTGTGGTGGCTTACCTGGCTTTGGTGTTAGAGTAATGCTGGATTACTTAAATGTTTGACTGCATTCTCTCTTCTTTAACTTTTTTAGAGAAAAAAATGTTTCAAAGGATCCTCATTAAGTCTTCTTTAAATGTTTGGTAGAAATTGACAGATAAACCATCTGGCTCTGGAACTTTCTATGGTGGGATTTTTGATTCCCAGTTCAACTTTCTTTCTCATTGGAACCATGTCTCTATCTCTCTCTCTCTCTCTTTTTTTTTTTTTAATTCAACATTTATTGATTCACATTAAATTTCTACCTCATAATATTAATATATCTGTGATACAGTGTCAAATCTCTTGATTTAGAATTCCACAATAAAATATCTCACAGCTTATAATATGACTTAGAAAGGTACTTCTTGGTGTGTGTGACACCATTTATATAATTGACCAATTGATCAATTGAACTTAATGATTCAATTTAAAGATGAACTTAATGACTCAATTTCAGTGTTCACTTTTAGCAATTAAGCATCTTTGATTTTTTTTTTAATTGAAGGATAATAGTTTTACAAAATTTTGTTGTTTTCTGTCAAACCTCAATATTAATCAGCCATAGGTATACATATATCCCCTCTCTTTTGAACTTCCTTCCATCTTCCTCCCCATTCTGCCCCGCCAGCTTGATACAGAGCCCCTGTTTGAGTTTCTTAGCCATACAGCAAATTCCTATTGGCTATCTATTTTACATATGGTAATGTAAGTTTCCATGTTACTCTTTCCATACATCTCACCATCTCCTCCCCTCTCCCCATGTCCATAAGTCTATTCTCTATGCCTTTTTTTCCATTGCTGCCCTGTAAATAAATTCTTCAGTACCGTTTTTATAGATTCCATATATATGCATTAGAATATGTTATTCATCTTTCTCTTTCTGATTTATTTTATTCTGTATAATAGGTTCTAGGTTCATCCACCTCATTAGAACTGACTCAAAGGCATTCCTTTTCATGACTGAGTAATATTCCATAGTGTATATGTACCATAACTTCTTTATCCATTCATCCATGGACATCTAGGTTGCTTCCATGTTCTAGCTAATGTAAATAGTGCTACAATGAACAAATGGATACATGAGTCTCTTTCAGTTTTGGTTTATTCAGGGTATATGCCTAGGAGTGGGATTGCTGGGTCATATGGTGGTTTTATTCCTAGTTTTTTTAAGGAATCTCCTTAACATCTTCTACAGTGACTAGAGCATTCCCTTGAACCATGTCTCTTTAATATCCTTTGATATTCTTATCTAACTCTTTCCTGGTCTCCTCCCACCTTATAGAGACAGAGAATCCAGTTCAGTACTCTGGATACTTCTGTAAAGAAACTGGATACTCCAGCTCAATCTCAAACCAGTTGGGTGGTGGGCACTTACTCACTGTTCCTCTCCCCTGTAGGAAATGTCACTACTCTCTGATAGTTCAGCCACATGCTGTGTTGCCTTGGAGAAGGGCCAACACCACAAGGTTCTGATTCCTTCCACTATACTATAACTTTTTTTTTCTTTCTTTTATTCCAGTCTCTTCCAGAAAGCTTCATTTTTACAGTTTCTCTCTGGTCTTTGTGCATACCCTCTCCAGTTTTCTTTCCAATTATGGAGACAGGGATTGGGGCAGATTTGCTTCTCCATTGATTTCACCACCTGAAGAAATGTCTATGTGCTCAATACCAGATACACAGGTGCAAGGTGACTCTCAGGCTCCTTGGTATATGGTACTGGATCCCACAACTCCCACAGAGCCATTGCTTCATGGAACTAAAAGGAGAAATGTCTTTGGCCACCACGATAATGACTTCACTCCATATGTATCATCATTTAAATAGAATCAATGAATAACCTTTACTAGATAGAACTTTAGTGAAGATTCAACAATTTAATTAATGTAAAGCTCCAACATAAGATTTTACAAATAGTAGACTATCAGTTAACATTAATTACTTTACTAATAATTACTGTTCTTGGTAGTTGTAAGATGTTTATTCTGATAGTTTTTAAAGAACCTGCTACACTCATCCATTTGTTTCCAGTAACTTGCATAAAATTTTATGACTATCAGAGTAGAGTCATAGACCACTTATATTTTTAAATTACATACAAATATAAACCCTAGTTTCAACAGAAGAAAATAAGTGCTAATATGAAATTAAAGTATTGCATGTAATTTTAATTTTGATACAATTTTGAAGGCTAATATTTTTCTATATTATTTGTCCCAATTTTTCAATGTTTCATAATAGAAAGAGTATATCTTTAACTAAAAAGATTGCTTCTATTTTGCATCTTGTCATGCTTCTTGTGATGAACTTTCTGAATAGCTCAATTATTTTGCAAATTTTACCTAAAAATCATAGCCTCTAGAGCTCATCTTAACTCTTTTTCCTTAGTGTTTCTTATGTGGTATACATTTTTTATGACTGTGAATAGCTATAATTTTATGGTGTTTATTATCATGAAAATAGGCCTCATGAGATAAGCAAAGTGAAATAACATTCAGAAGTGACTTTTGCTCTATTAGGAAAAACTAGAAGCAAAATTATTTCCACAGTCCTTTAAAGAAACAATAAACCTCCTCACATGCATGATACAAACTTTACACAAATTTGTTAAAATAAAATCTGTTAAAAATAAAATTCAGATTTATGTGGTCTTTTATATGTATACAAAAATCACATTTAAAAGCATATACTTTCATAAAAACCCAAACTAAATAATTTACCTCTAGTAAACTTCATTAAAAGCATATTCTAAAGAATAAGTATTTTCATGCAGAAGGAGAGTAATCCCACTTAAAATTATCTTAAAACAGGAATGGAAAATTAAATATCTGGGCAAATTAAACTGAGTAATGCTGTACATGTAATAATAAGAACATTATTATATAATATAAAAAATGTATGTATACAGAAAATATGACAAAAATCCACGAAAATTGAGTATGGAAATAAACTTAAGTTATTGTAAGCTCATCAATTTCTCCACAAAATATAAAAATACTAATACTTAATAGAATCCAAGAAGTCAAACATACCTGATATAATCCATAGTATCAGTTCAGTTCAGTTCACTCACTCAGTCATATCCGACTCTTTGTGACTCCATTAATCGCAGCACACCAAGCCTCCCTGTCCATCACCAACCCCCGTAGTTCACTCAGACTCAAATCCATCAAGTCAGTGATGCCATCCAGTCATCTCATCCTCTGTCATCCCCTTCTCCTCCTGCCCCCAATCCCTCCCAGCATCAGTCTTTTCCAATGAGTCAACTCTTCCCATGAGGTGGCCAAAGTACTGGAGTTTCAGCTTCAGCATCATTCCCTCCAAAGAAATCCCAGGGCTGATCCCCTTCAGAATGGACGGGTTGGACCTCCTTGCAGGCCAAGGGACTCTCAAGAGTCTTCTCCAATACCACAGTTCAAAAGCATCAATTCTTCGGCGCTCAGCTTTCTTCACAGTCCAACTCTTATATCCATACATGACTACTGGAAAAATCATAGCCTTGACTAGACAGACCTTTGTT
>NW_011494840.1:4205756-4206427 GCF_000754665.1 Bison bison bison | reverse complement strand
TCCACTTTCACTTTCATCAAGAGGCTTTTGAGTTCCTCTTCACTTTCTGCCATAAGGGTGGTGTCATCTGTATATCTGAGGTTATTGATATTTCTCCAGGCAATCTTGATTCCAGCTTGTGCTTCTTCCAGCCCAACGTTTCTCATGATGTACTCTGCATAGAAGTTAAATAAGCAGGGTGACAATATACAGCCTTGATGTACTCCTTTTCCTATTTGGAACCAGTCTGTTGTTCCATGTCCAGTTCTAACTGTTACTTCCTGACCTGCTCATAGGTTTCTCAAGAGGCAGGTCTGGTGCTCTGGTATTCCCATCTCTTTCAGAATTCTCCACAGTTTATTGTGATCCACACAGTCAAAGGCTTTGGCATAGTCAATAAAGCAGAAACAGATATTTTTCTGGAACTCTCTTGCTTTTTCTATGATCCAGCGGATGTTGGCAATTTGCTCTATGGTTCCTCTGCCTTTTCTAAAACCAGCTTGAACATCTGGAAGTTCATGGTTTACGTATTGCTGAAGCCTGGCTTGGAGAATTTTGAGCATTACTTTACTAGCCTGTGAGATGAGTGCAATTGTGCAGTAGTTTGAGCGTTCTTTGGCATTGCCTTTCTTTGGGATTGGAATGAAAACTGACCTTTTCCAGCCCTGTGGCCACTGCTGAGTTTTCCAAAT
>NW_011494840.1:4198557-4205656 GCF_000754665.1 Bison bison bison | reverse complement strand
ACAGTGTGAGATGAGTGCAATTGTGCAGTAGTTTGAGCGTTCTTTGGCATTGCCTTTCTTTGGGATTGGAATGAAAACTGACCTTTTCCAGCCCTGTGGCCACTGCTGAGTTTTCCAAATTTGCTGGCATATTGAGTGCTGCACTTTCACAGCATCATCTTTTAGGATTTGAAATAGCTCAACTGGAATTCCATCACATCCACTAGCTTTGTTCTTAGGGATGCTTTCTAAGGCCCACTTGACTTCACTTTCCAGGACGTCTGGCTCTAGGTGAGTGATTACACCATTGTGATAATCTTGGTCATGAAGATCCTTTTTGCACAGTTCGTCTGTGTATTCTTGCCACCTCTTCTTAATATTTTCTGCTTCTGTTAGGTCCATACCATTTCTGTCCTTTATCAAGCCCATCTCTGCATGAAATATTTCCTTAGTATCTCTAATATTTCTTGAAGAGATCTCTAGTCTTTCCCATTCTATTGTTTTCCTCTATTTCTTTGCACTGATCACTAAGGAAGGCTTTCTTATCTCTTGCTTTTCTTTGGAACTCTGCATTCAGATGCTTATATCTTTCCTTTTCTCCTTTGCTTTTTGCTTCTCTTCTTTCAAGGAGCTAATAAAATAATATGCAAATAGCAAGATTAATATAGAAATACTAGAATATCTTAAGTAGGAAAAAATTTAAAAATGCCCCAAAATTAGAAACATGGAACACTACCTTGTAGATATATCAATTATTGTATTAAATGCAAATTAACTAAATAACTCAATTATGAGATTGTGATCAACAAACTAAATTTTTAAAGAAAGTGAACAATACCCAAGTAGTATCTGGGATCTTGAGATCTATAACTGTAAGGAAATGAATCTACCAAAAACTTGAATGAGCTTGGTAATAGGTTCTTTCTTGTTGATTGTTCAGTTTAGTATATATCTCAGCCAAAAATCTTGACAATAGTCTACTCAGTTTTAAGTAGATAAATCAGGTGAACATGTCTAGACTACTGAGCATGCCCAGACTGAGCTACTGAGATTTTTCAGGCATCAATATAAAACTGTGCATAGACACTAAAAAAGGAAATCCTTGAATTTAAGATTTCAGGAAGATTGAAAACAAAACATGGGACAATACATATAAAGGAATATCAACTTCAAAAATCACTGTACCAAAAATACTTTAATATAGGGAGGGTAAGATTTGTAAAGGAATATTTCAGAATATAAAAAGCATCTTTCCAATGAATGATGCAATCGTCAATTTTTTGTATGTAATAACATTGCCTCAAAAATACATGCAGAAGAGACTACATAGTGTTAAATTCAATAATCATAGACAGCAATATTTAAGAGTTATTTTGGTTATACAATAAAGAAGTGTTCATAGAAATATTCAAGATTTTGAAAGCCAATGAATAAATGCAATATCAATGTAATATGTAGAACACTGAATGCAACAGCTTCATGTACAAACTGCATATGTTTTCAAATGTACATGTGGGCCAAAATTAACAATATGTTGATTACTAACATAATGTCTCATTGTTTCAAGTGATTAAAATTTTATACACTGGTACATATATTTAATATATTAAAATAATTATAAAATTCTCAAGGTGAAAGTCCCCCAATTTTTTTTTTGCATAAAAGTATCTCTTTATTGTTTTATAGTATATTTTCAAATATATGGGTTCTATACTTATTTGGATAATATTTCATATTTAATACATAAAAATGTAAAGCATTCTTTGGTTAATATTTTCTAAATGATAGGGCTAATTTCAATGAGACATAAAAGAAAACTGTGGTTAATAACCAAGTATGAAAATATGGCTAGTTAGAATTTGCATACGTAAACTTAATTAATGTTTATTTTATTGAAACTGAGGCATTTGCATAAAATTTGAAGGGCATTTCTTTTATGGCATGTTTTCATTTTGTTAAAGCTGTGATACTTTATAAATATCGTAATGGCTCCAAGCAGTTATTATTCTGAGATAACAGGGTGTTATAGCTCAAAATTTGTGGTGAATTTAATTTTGTGGATAGCCAGTATTATATACCTCATCAAGTGTGTTTAGAATCTATCTTCAGAGAAGATAGAAGCAGCACATACTTACCTATCAATGTAAAATCTCAGTGATCTAGAAAGATGGAAGGTGGTCTCACCCAGCAATGGGCTGCTTTGCCAAGAAGCTATTCCTCTGATTGGTTTATCGCTCATGGGAAGAGGCACACGTGTGGAAACCATCTCAGATGGAAGCCAGCACCATATGCCTCTTGTAAAATACCACCCTCGGAGGCAGAGGAGAAGACATTTGCAAAAAACTTATGTCAATACAAAATCAATAAAATTTAAAAATATTTTGCATGAAGATATAATAAAATATATCATACCAAAACTCATGGAATGCAGCAAAGCCTATTATTAGAATAAAACTTGTGTTTTGTAATGAATATACTACAAAAAGTAAAATGTGAAATACATTAATATAAGTACAATTTGAAGAAGCTAGAAAATGATTCGTAAAATATAATAAATAATAAGATAGAACGACACAGAAAAAAAAATAAGAAATTTAAAGAAACTAAACATTGATTATTTGAATACTGCTGCTAAGTCACTTCAGTGGTGTCTTACTCTGTGCGACCCCATAGACAGCAGCCCACCAGGCTCCTCCGTCCCTGGGATTCTCCAGGCAAGAACACTGGAGTGGGTTGCCATTTCCTTCTCCAATGCATGAAAGTGAAAAGTGAAAGTGAAGTCACTTAGTCGTGTCCGACTCTTAGCGACCCCATGGACTGCACCCTACCAGGGTCCTCCACCCATGGGATTTTCCAGGCAAGAGTACTGGAGTGGGGTGCCATTGCTTTTTCTGGATTATTTGAATGTATTAATATAAATACATGTATGTGTTTTTGTGTGTATACCCTCCAACAATGGCTACTGAAGAAAAAACTGAGTATACTAATAATCCAATATAAATTTAAAAAATCAAAAAGGAATATTTTGCATGCACTAAAAATTTAGTATTTAAGACAAGATAAGCAAAATTATGTCAGATGAAATGGACAAGTCCCTTGACAAACCAAACTGACAAAAATCAAAATAAAAAGAAATAAAATTTGAATGTTCTTATAAATACTAAGCTGATTTTTACTAAGAAGAACTTCAATCCCCCCCCCAAAAAAATCAGATATTTCCAACATGATACATCAAAATAAAGTCAACATTGTTTCAGAAATTTATTATACATAATATTAGAAACATTTTAGAAGAGCTATGCAGTGTATTAGGGATTCCCTGGTGGCTCAGAAGGTAAAGACTCCACCTGTAGTGTGGAAGACCTGGGTTTGATCCCTGGGTTGGGAAGGTCTCTGGTAAAGGAAATGGCAACCCACTCCAGTTTTATTGCCTGAGGAATTCCCACTGACAGTGGAACTGGTGGGCCACAGTCCATGGGGTCACAAAGAGTTGGACACAACTGAGCGATTAAGCACGTACAGTGTATTAACAGAATAAAAACAAAAAAAATCATATAATCATCATACACAGAAAAAGCATTGAATAAATGTCAATGCGCAACTCATGGTTTATAAAAGAAAATTGTATTCAAAAATTTATCATTTGTATGATAAACTATATATGTATATAAAAGGCATCTCCAAGGGAAAAGTAAAAACCTTAAAATCCATAATACTATATGATAATGCCAACAACAACTTCTTCCAAAAACAAAAGAGAAGACTCTACACATGAACATCAACAGATGGTCAATACTGAAAACAGATTAATTATATTCTTTGCAGCCAAAGATGGAGAAGATCTGTACAGTTAGCAGAAACAAGCCCAAGAGCTGACTGTGGATCAGATCATGAACTTCTTATTGCAAAATTCAGAATGAAATTGAAGAAAGTAGGGAAAACCACTAGACTGTTAAGGTATGAAGTAAATCAAAGCCCTTATAATTACACATTGGGGGTAACAAAGAGATTCAAGGGAATAGATCTGATAGACAGACAGTCTGAAAAACTATGGACAGAGGTCCATGGCATTGTAGGGAAGGCATTGATTAAGACCACCACCAAGAAAAATAAATGCAAAAAGTAAAAATGGCTGTCTGAGGAGCCCGTACAACTATCTGAGAAAAGAAAAGAAGCTAAAGGCAAAGGAGAAAAGGAAAATATATACCATATGAATGCAGATTTCCAAAGAATAGCAAGGAGAAATAAGAAAGCCTTCCTCAGTGGTCAATGCAAAGAAATAGGAGAAAACAGTAGAATGGGAAAGACTAGAGGTCTCTTTAGGAAATTAGAGACACCAAAGGACATTTCATGAAAAGATGGGCACAATGAAAGACAGAAAGTGTATGGACTTAACAGGAACAGAAGATATTAAGAAGAGGCAGCAAGAATACACCTACAGAACTCTACAAAAAAGGTCTTAATTACCCAGATAACCACAAGGATGTGATCACTCACCTAGAGCCAGACATCCAGTAGTGCAAATGCAAGTAGGCCTTAGGAAGAAACACTACGGATAAAGCTACAGGAGGTAATGGAATTTCAGTTGACCTACTTTAAATCTTAAAAGAAGATGCTGTTAAAGTTCTGCACTCAGTATCTCAGCAAATTTGGAAACTCAGCTGTGGCCATATGATTGAAAAAGGTCAATTTTCATTCCAATCCCAAAGAAAGGCAATGCCAAAGAATGTTTAACTGCTAAGTTGCTTCAGTTATGTCCGACTCTCTGCGACCCCATAGACAGCAGGCCACTAGGCTCCTCTGTCCCTGGGATTCTCCAGGCAAGAGTACTGGAGTGGGTGCCATTGCCTTCTCCAACTACTACACAATTGCAATCATCTCACACACTAGCAAAGAAATGCTCAAAATTCCCCAAGTTAGGCTTCAACAGTTTGTGAACTGAGAACTTCCAGATATTCAAGCTTCATTTTGAAAAGACAGAGGAACCAGACATCAAATTGCCAATATCTGTTGGATCATCAAAAAAGCAAGAGAGTTCCAGAAAAAGCATCTACTTCTGCTTTATTGACTATGCCAAAGCCTTTGTGCGGATCATAACAAACTGTGGAAATCAGTCAAGCTATGGAAATACCAGAACACCTAACCTACCTCCTGAGAAATCTTTGTGCAGATCAAGAAACAACAGCTAGAACTGGACATGAAACAACCGACTGATTCCAAATCAAGGAAGGAGTATGTCAAGGCTGTATAATGTCATCCTGATTATTTAACTTATATGCAGAGTACATCATGCTAAATGTCAGGCTGGATGAAGCACAAGCTGCAACCAAGGTTGCTGGGAGAAATATCAATAACCTCAGATATGCACATGACACCACCCATATTGCAGAAAGCCAAAAGGAACTAAAAAGCCTCTTGATGAAATTGAAAGAGGAGAGTGAAATAGCTGGCTTAAAACTCAACAGTGAAAAAACTAAGATCTCCGCATCCACCTCCATCATTTCATGGCAAATAGATGGGGAAACAATGGAAACAGTGACAGACTTTATTTTCATGGGCTCCAGAATCATGGCAGATGGTGACTGCAGCCATGAAATTAAACGACACCTGCTCCTTAGAAGCAAAGTTATGACAAGCCTAAACAGCATATTAAAAAGCAGAGACATTACTTAACCAAGAAACATCCATCTAGTCAAAGCTGTATTTTTTCCTGTACTCATTTATGGATGTGAGAGTTGGATCACAAAGAAAAACTGACTGAGGACAAAGAATCGATGCTTTTAAACTGTGTTATTGAAGAAGACTCTTGAGAGTCCCTTGGACTGCAAGGAGATGCAACCAGTAATTACTAAAGGAAATCTGCCCTGAATATTCATTTAAAGGACTGATCTTGAAGCTGAAGGTCCAATACTTTGGTCACCTGATGTGAAGAACTGATGCATCGGAAATGACCCTGATGCTGGGAAAGATTGAAGGCAGGAGGAGAAGGGGATGACAGAGGATAAGATGGTTGGATGGCATCACTAACTTGATGGACATGAGTTTGAGTAAGCTCCAGGTGTAGGTGATGGACAAGGAAGCTTGGTGCGCTGCAGCTCATGGGGTCACAAAGAATTGGACAGGACTGAGTGAGTGAACTGAAATGATAGTGAAACCCCCTCCTCATAGTCAGGAATGAGATAAAAGTATTCACCATCAAAATTCGTGTTTGTTTCTCTAATATTAGGCAATGTTGAGCATCTTTTCACGTGTTTGATAGCCATCTGTATGTCTTTTTTGGAGAAATATCTGTTTAGGTCTTTTTTTTTTTTTTTTTCCACTTTTTGATTGGGTTATTTGTTTTTCTGGTGTTGAGTTGTATGAGCTGTTTGTATATTTTGAAAATTAGTCCTTTGTAAGTTGTTTCATTTGTTATTGTTTTCTCCCATTCTGAGGGTTGTCTTTTCACCTTGCTTAGTGTTTCTTTTGCTGTGAAAAAGCTTTTAAGTTTAATCAGGTCCCACTTGTTTACTTTTGTTTTTATTTCTGTTACTCTAGGAGGTGGGTCAGAGAGGATCTTGCTTTGATTTATATCATTGACTGTTCTGCTATGTTTTCCTTTAAGAGTTTTATAATTTCTGGATGAAGAAGAGTGGTACATATATTCAGGGGAATACTACTCAGCCATAAAAAATAATGTTTTTAAGTCAGTTCTAATGAGGTGGATGAACCTAGAACCTATTATGCAGAGTGAAGTGAGTCAGAAAGAGAAAGATAAATACATATATCGTATTTTAACACATATATACAAAATCTTGAAGAATGATACTCAAGAACTTATTTATAGGGCAGCAGTGGAGAAACAGACATAGAGAATAGACTTATGGACATGCGGAGAAGGAGAGGAGAGGATGAGATGTATGGAAAGAGTAACGTGGAAACTTACATTACCATATATAAAATAGATAGTCAACGGGAATTTGCTGTATGGCTCAGGAAACTCAGACAAGGGTCTATATCAATCTAAAGGGGTGGGATGGGAGGGAGATAGGGGGAAGTTCAAAAAGAGAGGGGATATATGTATACCTGTGGCTGATTCATGTTGAAATTTGACAGAAAAGAACAAAATTCTGTAAAGTAA
>NW_011494840.1:4193948-4198457 GCF_000754665.1 Bison bison bison | reverse complement strand
AAAAAGAAAAAAAAAAAAGAACCTTGTGTTCAACATACTTATTATTTTATATTTTTCTATACTACAAAATCACTGCAGATGGTGACTGTAGCTATGAAATTAAAAGATGTTTACTCCTTGGGAGAAAAATTATGACCAACCTAGACAACAGAGACATTATTTTGCTAACAAAAGTCCGTCTAATCAAAGCTGTGTTTTTCCAGTCACATATGGATGTGAGTTAGACTGTAAAGAAAGCTGAGCACCAAAGAATTGATGCTTTTCAACTGTGGTGTTGGGGAAGACTCTTGAGAGTCCCTTGTACTGCAAGGAGATCCAACCAGTCCATCCTAAAGGAAATCCTGAAGTCCTCAGTATTCATTGGAAGGACTGATGCTGAAGCTGAAACTTCAATACTTTGGCCACTGGATGTGAAGAACTGACTCATTTGAAAAGACCCTGATGCTGGGAAAGATTGAAGGCAGGAGGAGAAGGGAATGGCAGAGAATGAGATGGTTGGATAGCATCACCGACTCAATGGACATGAGTTTGAGTAAACTTCGGGAGTTGGTAATGGACAGGGAGGCCTGGCATGCTGCAGTCCATGGGGTTTCAAAGAGTTGGACTCAACTGAGCAACTGAATTGAACTGAATTTTAGGAAATGCTCTCTTCACTCAACTCTCTAAATTCTGATTTTGTTAATGAGCTTCAAGTGTTACCAGAGTAAGTTTGTTGTCCATATTTGGCTATAGTTTTGTCACAGTAATTCTTTCCATCACTTCAGTTCAGTTCAGTTGCTCAGGCACATCCGACTCTTTGCGACTCCATGAACTGCAGCATGCCAGGCCTCCCTGTCCATCACTAACTCCTGGAGTCCATCCAAACCCATGTCCGTTGAGTCATTGATGCCATCCAACCATCTCATCCTCTTTTGTCCCCTTCTCCTCCTGCCCTCAGTCTTTCCCAGCATCAGGGTCTTTTCAGTGAGTCAGTTCTTTGCATCAGGTGGCCAAAGTATTGGAGTTTCAGCTTCAACATCAGTCCCTCCAATGAACACCCAGGACTGATCTTCTATCCATCAGGAACTCTAATTACTTGCATTTCCTTGTCATATCACTGTACCTAGAAGTTTCATGTATTACTTGTAGTGAAAATAATCTGATTCTTAATAAAGAATATTCTCTCTATATATATTCTGGTTTGCACATTAATTTAATGACTAAATTATAAAATATTCTCAGCCCTTAGAAAACTTAATAACATTGTCTCTCATGTATCTTATAATAGGGGTTTCTAGTATGACCTTTGGTGAATACATAAGATAAAAAAAAAAGTGTAACAAAAAATAGTGAATAGAACAAATATTTAGGCACCATATTTTTCATTAATTCAATATATTTACATTGAGCACCTACTAAATGCTGAGTGATATACTAGTTCTAGAGACACAATTGGAAGCAAATCACCAATTCAGCCTTCATGGAGTTTATCACAGAATTGTTTTCCCCACAAATTCATAGGTTGAGGTCCCAATAGTCCAGTGCCTCAGATTATGATTGTATTTGAAGCTGGGTCAATTAAAAAGGAAATTAAATTAAAAGAAGCAGTTATAATAGACCCTAACCCAATATGGTCTGTGTCCTTACCAGAAGAAGTGTGGACGCACAGAGAGAACCAGAGATATGCATGCACATAGGAGACACCATATGAGAGAGAGCAAGTGGCCATCTGAAAGCCAAGGAGAGAAACCTCAGAAGTCAAGCCTCCAGACAGCTTTCGTTGGAAGTCCCATCTGCAGAACCCTGAGAAAATGCATTTCTGTCGTTAAGTCACTAGTACTTGACATTTTGTATGGTAATGCTAGAAAACTAAAACACCATCTAATGAAGGCAGGAGGATACCATAAATAAAAATAATCACAAAAATATGGTTCTCTACCATGGTAAATATTGATGTGTAAAAATCCAAAGTGCTTCGCAAGCATGTATTAGGGAAAATTGACCTATTGGTGGACAGGAAAGAATTATCTCTGTAAACGCTATTTGAGCTAAGAGGTAACAGATGAAGGATGGAAGTTAGACATAATATGTTAATGCCCAAGGAACAGTGTGTATCAAAACCTGAGGTGGGAGTGGGTCTAGCATTAGGGATACAGGCTAAAACGCTTGCAAGTAAAAGCAACGGGGGAAATGATCTGAGTTGATTCAAGAGAAATAGATGGAACTGGATAATGCCATAGGCAGAAACCATGTATACCCAAACATGATATCATCCTCTAAAATTCCATCTAGACTATATTTCCCAGCCTTCCCTGTAGTTAGCTGCGATCATGTGATTTTTTTCCAAAAAAAAAATGGGATTTGAAAGGATGAAGAATGGCAATCATGTGTGCTACTAAGGTGGTAAAAAGAAACATTTTTTGATGAAATTAAATATTTAATATAGTTTGAATTCATAGAAGAGGCTGGGAGCTAATCAGAGGGTAGCCCAGATTTCTGCATCTCACCAAAAATACTACCAAATATCAACAAAACCCAAATGTACATTTTGCTGAAATGCATGCTTGCATTTTTTATACTATATGACTTGCTATTTAAAAATTGACAATTACACAGTAAACATGTCCAACTTTGAAATAATTTAAAATGTTTAATATAGCTATGCTAATTTCTGCAGTTTGTAGCAGAAATATCACAAACATAAATACTAAACTGTCAAATTTTATTTATTTCAGCTGAGCTATAATTCTAGTTTTTGTTTATCTCATCTGACGTATATACATGCACATTTTCTTGGCATAATTTTTACTTTTAATTGTATAAGGGAGACTATTGAGTATGGAATGCTCTCAACATTTGCCCAAGAAGCCATTGTGTGAATGCTGTTTGTGGTTCAATAATAAAAATATCTATATAATTATGAAAAAATGAAAGAAAAAGGATCAATTGGAAGAGCCCAATGACCAATACAAATTATATTGGGCTTGCTTGGTGACACAGATGGTAAAGAATCTTCCTGCAATGCAGGAGACTCAGGTTCGATCCCTGGGCCAAGAAGATTCCCTGGAGAAAGATACAGCTACCCACATGAGTATTCTTGCATGGAGAATTCCATGGTCAAAGGAGCCTGGTAGACTACAGTCTATGGAATCAGAAATGGTCAGACATGACTGAGTGACTAACACTTTCACAAATTATATGTGTTAATCACTCAGTTGTGTCTGACTCTTTGCAACCCCATGGATTGTAGCCCTCCAGGTTCCCATGTCCATTGAATTCTGCAGGGAAGAATACTGGAGTGGGTAGCTATCCCCTTCTCTACAGAATCTTCCTGACCCAGTGATTGAACTGGGTCACCTGTATTATAAATATAATCAAATAGTGTACACTCTAAAAAGCTTAATTTAACCAGGATGACTACATATGTACATAATAGTGTTTTCAATGGACAAAAGAATATCACACTGTTTTTATTATATGCCTGGTAAAAATATTTTTCTAGATTTCAAAATACCATAACATTGTCCTCTTTGCTTGAGATGCCTTTATTTAAGACATTTGTCATCTTAAAAAAACTTATAGTAAAAGTATTTTTACTTCATATTGGGCATGTCAGAGTTACTCACAGAAGCAAATAACCCTGTGGAAAAGGCAGAGGAACCAGAGATCAAAATGCCAACACCCATTGGATCATTGGAAAAGCATGGGAGTTCCAGAAAAACATCTACTTCTGCTTTATTGATCCTGCCAAAGCCTTTGACTGTGTGGATCACATCAAACTGTGGAAAATTCTTCAAGACATGGGAATACCAGACCACCTGACCTGCCTTCTAAGAAATATGCATGCAGGTCAAGAAGCAGCAGTTAGAACTGGACATGGAAAAACACACTGGTTCCAAATTGGGAAAGGATTATATACAAGGCTATATATTGTCACCTTGCTTATTAACATAAATGCAGAGAACATCATGCAAAATACTTGGCTGGATGAAGTACAGGCTGGAATCAAGATTGCCGAGAGAAATATCAATAATCTTAGATATGCAGATAACACCATCCTTATGGCAGAAAGCGAAGAATAACTAAAGAGACTCTTGATGGAAGTGAAAGAAGAGAGTGAAAAAGCTGGCCTAAAACTCAACATTCAGAAAACTAAGATCACGGCACCCAGTCCCATTACCTCATTGGAAATAGATGGGTAAAAAGTGGAAACAGTGACAGACTTTATTTTGGGCATCTCCAAAATCACTGTAGAATGTGACTGCAGCCATAGAATTAAAAACGCTTGCTCCTTGGAAGAAAACAATACTGGATGCTTGGGGCTAGTGCACTGGGATGACCCAGAGGGATGGTATGGGGAGGGAGGAGGGAGGAGGGTTCAGGATGGGGAACACATGTATACCTGTGGCAGATTCATTTTGATATTTGGCAAAACTAATACAATTATGTAAAGTTTAAAAATAAAATTTAAAAAAAAAGAAGCTAAAAGAAAAAAGAAAAGCTATGACCAAACTAGACAGCATTTTAAAA
>NW_011494840.1:4190449-4193848 GCF_000754665.1 Bison bison bison | reverse complement strand
AAGAAAGCTGAGCACCAAAGAATTGATGCTTTTGAACTGTGGTGTTGGAGAAGACTCTTGAGAGTTCCTTGGACTGCAAGATCAAACCAGTCAATCTTCAAGGAAATCATTCCTTAATATTCATTGGAAGGACTGATGCTGAAGTTGAAATTGAAATCCTTTGGCCAGCTGATGCAAAGGACTAACTCATTTGAAAAGACCCTGATGCAGGGAAAGATTGAAGGTGGGAGGAGAACGGGATGACAGAGGATGAGATGGTTGGATGCCGTCACCAGCTCGATTGACATGCATTTGAGTAAACTCCGTGAGTTGCTGATGGACAGGGATGCCTGGCATGCTACAGTCCATGGGGTCGCAAAGAGTCGGATATGACTGAGTGACTGAACTGAACTGATGATGCCTGATGTGTGTGGAGAAATTTAGTGACATTTTATCAGATATATCTTTCCATATAATGATACTTTCCTAGGATAATATATCTCATTAAGCATTTTTCTATTAAGAAAGTATAAAAAAAACTTTTCTGAAATAAATATAAGAAAAAAATCTTATCGAATGTTGGCTGTGTTCAAAATACTTCACTGAGTCATCTTATTTATTTCCCCGTCAAACATATGTGTACTCTTGAGGCAGACCCAGTCCCCTGTGTTGAATTGGTTACAGCAATGGTCCAAGTCTGTTCTTGACTCCTTGAAGCTGTGCTTCTTGGCAACCTCTTTCCACTTAACACTGGGCTCAACTATATGACTTAATTTAGCTAAAATTACAGTAGCAAAGTTATGCAAGCCAAAATGTGAGAACGATTTTCACATTGGGTCTTGCCCTCTTACTGGTCTCAGAACCATGCTGGCTGCTTGCATTGTGAACATGCCCAGACTAGCTTGCTGATAATAAGATATACATAGCCTCATCACAACCCTCACTGCTTACCACCAGAATGGACAGTAAGTCAACTGCCAGACCATCCAAACCCCGGAGCACATGACCCAGTCTGAGTTTATTGGGGCCTCCTTCAGATGAGCAGAATTACTTAGTTAATCCATAAACATGTGAGCAATAAGCAAATGATTATCATTTAAACTGTAAAGTCTTGGTTTATTTAGCAGTAATAGTTGATGTAATTTACATGTATCTATTCTCTTTTAATTTACTAACAGAGCCATGGATTTAGTGCAAAATATTCACATGTACATTTAATAAAATATGATTTCTTTCAGTTTCTTGACATTGAGTGTAGCTGTGTGTCCTAGATCTGGCCAGTGAGAAGCAAACAGATTTTAGTAGAAGAGGCATTGAAGAAGGCTATTGTGTTCCTAATGTAAATGAATATCTTTACATTTTATTTTCTCTGACGTTTCTCTGCCTGGGAAATGGATAAGATGCCAGGGATGCAACAAAATCTCATAAAAAATGAGATGTCACACATTTTTAGATAGACAATTAGGGTACTAGAAGAGATTTGTATTTACGATGACCCAGCTGCATCAAACTTTGAGATCATAGTACCTCCTTCCAGAATGGCATTTTATGTGAAAGAAGCAATCCAGCTCTTCTGTTACTTTATTCTTTGTTTAGTTTCTACAGATGAAGCTCTATACATTACTAGCTAATTTGAAATATTGGAAAACAATATTTAAGATCTTTATTATTCTCATAATATGTATTTATTAATTGGATTAAATGTGCAATTCCAAAAATATATTAAGCACATATACTGTGCTATGTATTATTTATTGTTTAGTACTATTCTACAGTTATTCCCCACTGTAGTTCATTTCAGAGTCTTTAAGACTCATTTCTTTATTTTTAGACCATTTCCTAGAAACATAGTTCTGAAAAGTTCAATCGAAAACACTTCAGAGGACTTCATAACAGTGAAAAGAGAAACAAGTTGGAATATGTTGCAATATTTCAGGTAAGGAAGAAAGTAAAAGTGAAAGTCACTCAGTTGTGTCAGACTCTTTGTGATCTCATGGACTATACAATCCATGGGACTCTCCAGGCCAGAATACTGGAGTGGATAGCCTTTCCCTTCTCCAGGGGATTTTTGCAACCCAGAGATCAAACCCAGGTCTCCCGCATTGCAGGCAAATTCTTCACCAGCTGAGCTAGCAGGCAAGCCAGGAAGAGAAGAATGAGTGTCTAAACTAATGAGAGACCAAAGAGAAGAGGGCAGTCACACAAATGTTTTAAGAGAACACACAGTCCTGTGTGGGTGTGAAAAAGTTGGAAAGAGAATATTTCTGTGGTGCTATTGTTTGATAATATAAGCCAAATGAGATCACTATGAGAACTGTGATGAGATTTATTACAATACATAAATTTTGAACTGTTTATGCAAGTCCCCATGTAGTGAACATGTGGTTAAAGGATATGGATATGCATGGGAAGAATGAGAACATTATTTTTTTTCATTTTTACATCTAGCATAATGATCAATTACAATGGATGCTGATTAGAATATTCTATAGGAGAGCAACAGTTTCATATTAGTAATGAATATGCAAGAGAGGTGAAGAAAAGAGGAAAGGGAGGGATGAAGAAAGAAAAAAGATATTAAAAAAATAAGGAAAATTATTTAGAAGCATTTAAATTACAGAATACTTCCTCATGTGCAAACGCATTTGAAGAATATTTGACAGAATCATAGACCAACTAACCTTCATTCAAGAAATATTAATTGGACTCCAGTATATGTCAGGCATTTTTATAGGAACAATGAGGATAGTTCTGTTCAAGGTATGGTTTGTTTTCCATTTGGGGAAGGCAAACACTGAATAATTGAACAAATCCAAAATTTAGATATTGTATAGATACTGATATGCATGCTGAAAAAAATAAAACAAGGACATTTTGACAACTTTTGATAGTATTTTTAAATCTAACTGTCAATATACTGTGGCCTTTGGAATGGTCTATGCATCACAAAGACACGACTTTATAGGGATTCTCATTCCCTGATAAGCAGTAACACACCACTGGTAAACTGGAAATAATAATAATAATAAAGATTGTAGGGCTGTTTTATTGAAAGAAAGCATGTAGGTGATGAGAATGTCCTCCTATCTGGGTTCGCATGGACCTAAAAGATCAAAAAGCAAATCCATTAATCCTGCTGTCAAAAGCAGCCAGGGTGTCTTTCCTCAAGATGCTCTGCACTTAAAGTTACTGTATTTTTATTTGACTGTAAATAAGATAAAACAAGTGTGCTAAAACATGTATATGTTTTCCACAATATCTAAGGATATTTCCATAAAGGAGCTACAAATAATAATTTTGATCTAAAACTATAGAATTTCTTCCCTTCAATTCAGTGGCACTTTCTTGAAATTCTACATCATTGAAGTATGTGAAATTCCACTTAGGCAGCAAGTCTGAGAGTTTGTGTGTGTGTGTGTG
>NW_011494840.1:4187100-4190349 GCF_000754665.1 Bison bison bison | reverse complement strand
GGGGGCGGGGGAGCGGGGGAGGTGGTTATTTCCCATCTTCGAAAGCTCTGTGTCTTTCCAAGCCATATAAGGTATCAACTATTTCCCAATCTCTAGGAATCATCAGTTGGGAAAGGCAATGGCACCCCACTCCAGTACTCTTGCCTGGAAAATCCCATGGATGGAGAAGTCTGGTGGGCTGCAGTCCATGGGGTTGCTAAGAGTCGGACACGACTGAGCGACTTCCCTTTCACTTTTCACTTTGATGCATTGGAGAAGGAAATGGCAACCCACTTCATTGTTCTTGCCTGGAGAATCCCAGGGAAGGCAGAGCCTGGTGGGCTGCCGTCTCTGGGGTCACACAGAATCGGACATGACTAAAGCGACTTAGCAGCAGCTATGATTACATCAATCATGTGGGATACTGTGATGACCTATTAAAATTGTAAGATGGCCAAGTTTTTTGAAGCATACATTATACATAACAAACCAGAGAGCCGATGTTCCTCTGAGACAAGATGGAAATATCCCTCCCGAGAGTCTATAAATGTTTAATATTTGTTGTCTTTAGTATGAATAAAATGAAAAAGTAATAACAGCGAAAATATCACTATGAGATTAATTTAGTAACCACAGTAAGGAACTGAGAAGTAGTCAACATAATATAATTAAACAAACATCCTCGAATTCCAGTGATTTTACATGGTAAGATTTATTTCTTGCTCACACATAATCTGATGCAGCTGATCTAGTTTACTGAATTTCCTGGGTAGCTATAATCGCTCAATTGATGTACTCATGGATCTGAGGTTTCTTCCATCACATGACCCTACCATTTTAGAGTACTTGACTCCAGTCCTGTAAGCAGAAAAAAGGATATAAGAGACTGTAATGACTGTTTTACATTAAGGATTAAATGTATTTTGCCTCATATTTCCCCACAGTTGATCACATAACCTGCATGGATAAAAGGAAGATGGCAAAGCAACCACCCTATACTTTCAAGGGGCAAGTATAATAATTAAATTAAATATATTATTTAACACACTCCAATTAGGGTCAAAACTTAATTAAGCTTATGGGAAACACATGTCATTTTCCCCAAACTATAAGATTTTACATTGGATTGAAAAGAGCCATGATAGAAATCATTTCAGGTTTAATTGATGGTTGAAAATCTGAGCAATCTTTTAGGAATGAAATTAGCTAACTCATTAGTTAACTATTTTTAAAGGAAGGGTACAATCACTAACTACCATTTAACCCTTGTCCTAAATAGAAATCAATATTTATATTGATTTATACATATAAATATCAATATCCAGGTATCAGAAAAATTATTAAAGGTTTTGAGAATATATTAATTATGACTATGAATTGTAGGGTAAGAAAAAGTGGTCGCTATGGACATTTGGATCCACCTGTGACTACAATATATCATCCATGTAAAATCCATTTATTCCTTTATGCTTATGAGCTCTATACACACCAGCAGGCCACAGTGTATGTTTAGATATTAATGGTATTAATTGTATATTAGGCCCAATATTGCATAGGAACCTGGAATATTAGGTCCATGAATCAAGGGATTGGAAGTGGTCAAACTGGAGATGACAAGAGCGAACATCAACATTTTAAGAATCAGTGAACTAAAATGGACTGGAATGGGTAAATTTAACTCAGATGACCATTATATCTACTACTGTGGGCAAGAATCACTTAGAAAAAAATGGAGTAGCCTTCACAGTTAACAAAAAAGTCCAAAATGCAGTACGTTGATGCAATCTCAAAAATGACAAAATGATTTCTGCTCATTTCAAAGGCAAACCATTCAGAATTAGAGTAATCGGAGTCTATATGCTGACCAGTTATGATGAATAAGCTGAAGCTGAATGGTCCTATGAAGATCTATAAGACCTTCTAGAACTAACACCCAAAATGGGTACCTTTTCATTATAGGGGACTGGACTGGAAAAGTAGGAAGTCATGAGATACCTGGAGTTAACAAGCAAATTTGGCCTCAGAGTACAAAATGAACCAGGTCAAAGGCTAAGAGAGTTTTTCCAAGAGAACACACTGGTCAGAGCAAACACCCTCTTCCAACAACACAAGAGAAGATGCTACACATTGACATCACCAGGTGGTCAATACCAAAATCAGATTGAGTTTATTCTTTGAGAATATTGAGAAGCTCTATACAGTCAGCAAAACAAGACAGGGAGCAGATTGTGGCTCAGATCATGAATCCTTAATGGCAAATCCAGACTGAAATTGAAGAAAGTAGGGAAAACCACTAGACCATTCAGATATGACCTAAATCAAATCCCTTAAAATTATACAGTGGAAGTGGCAAATAGACTCAAGGAATTAGATCTGATAAACAGAATGCCTGAAGAACTATAGATGGAGGTTTGTGACATTGTACAGTAGGTAGTGATCAAAACCATTGTCAAGGGAAAAAAAAAAGTAAAATGGTTGTCTGAGGAGGCCTTACACATAACTGAGAAAAGAAGAGAAATGAAAGGCAAAGAGAAAGGGAAAGATATATGCATTTGAATGCAGAGTTCCAAAGAAGAGCAAGGAGAAATTAAGAAAAGAAAAAGCCTTGCTCAGTGATCAATGCAAAGAAACAGAGGAAAACAATAGAATGGGAAAGACTAGAGATCTCTTCAAGAAAATTATGTATATAAAGGGAATATTTCATGCAAAGATGGGCACAATGAAGAATAGAAATGGTATGTGCCTAACAGAGGAAGAAGATATTAAGAAGAGGTGGCAAGAATACAAAGAAGAACTATACAAAAAAGATCTTCATGACCCAGATAACTAAGATGGTGTAATCACTCACCTAGAACCAGACATCCTGGAATGTGAAGTCAAGTGAGCCTTAGGAAGCATCACTATGAACAAAGCTAGTGGAGGAGATGGAATTCCAGTTGACCTATTTCAAATCCTAAAAGATGATGCTGTGAAAGTGCTGAACTCAATATTCCAGGAAATTTGGAAAACTCAGCAGTGGCCGCAGGACTAGAAAAGGTCAGTTTTCATTCCAATCCCAAAGAAATGCAGTGCCAAAGAATGCTCAAACTATGGCAGAAATGCACTTATCTCACACACTAGCAATGTACTGCTCAAAATTCTACAAGCCAGGCTTTAACAGTATGTGAACCATGAAATTTCAGATGTTCAAGCTGGTTTAGAAAAGGCAGAGGAATTCGAGATCCAATTGCCAACATCCGTTGGATCATTGAAAAAGCATGAGAGTTCAAA
>NW_011494840.1:4184478-4187000 GCF_000754665.1 Bison bison bison | reverse complement strand
ATATATATATATATATATATATATATATATATATTTCTGCTTTATTCACTCTGCCAAAGCCTTTTACTGTATGGATCACAGCAAACTATGAAAATATTTTTAAGAGATGGGAATGCCAGACCACCTTACCTGCCTCCTGAGAAATCTGTATGCAGATCAAGAAGCAACAGTTAGAACTGGGCATGATGGAACAACAGACTGATTCCAAATCAGGAAAGGAGTACATGAAGGCTGTGTATTTTCACCCTGCTTATTCAACTTATATGCAGAGTACATCATGTGAAATGCCAGGCTGGATGAAGCACAAGCTGGAATCAAGACTGCTAGGAGAAATATCAATAACCTCAGATATGCAGATGACACCATCCTTATGGCAGAAAACAAAAACGAACTAAAGAGCCTCTTGATGAAAGTGAAAGAGGAGAGTGAAAAAGCTGGCCTAAAACATTTAGGAAGCTAAGATCATGGCATCTTGTCCCATCACTTCATGGCAAATAGATGGGGAGACAGTGGAAATAGTGATAGACTTTATTTGTGGGGGCTCCAAAATCACTGCAGATGGTGACTGCAGCCCTGAAATTGAAAGACCCCTTGGAAGAAAAGTTATGACCAACCTAGATAGCATATTAAAAAGCAGAGACATTAGTTTGCCAAGAAAAGCCCATTTAGTCAAAGCTACAGTTTTCCTGTAGTCATATATGGATGTGAGAGTTGGACTCTAAAGAAAGCTGAGCACCAATGAATAGATGCTTTTGAACTGTGGTGTTGCAGAAGACTCTTGAGAGTCCCTTGGACTTCAAGGAGACACAATCCATCAGTCCTAAAGGAACCCGGTCCTGAAAATTCCTTGGAAAGACTGATGCTGAAGTTGAAACTCCCAATACTCTGGCCACCCCATAGGATGAACTGACTCATTGGAAAAGACCCTGATGCTGGAAACGATTGAAGGCAGGAGGATGACAGAGGATTAGATGGTTGGATGATATGATGTTCATCATTGATATGATGGACATGGTGTTGAGTAGTCTCCAGTATTTGACAATACACATGGCATGCTGCAGTCCATGGGGTCACAAAGAATCAGACACGACTGAGTGACTGAACTGAACTGAGACCAAACGTCCAACAATTCTCAACCATTCTGTATATTTTCCCTTTCTCAAAGCTTAATTAGGCAAGTAAATAAATATAATATCTTTGGTTCTTTTGTGCAAGCTTTGAAGGAAACATCACAATATGGACATGTGGCATTGAGCTGTTATTGCTGTTTGTTTCCTGACATAGATATGTGCCATGACTCAGATAAATATATTTAGGGAAGCACTGCAACTCTGCTTTGTAAGTACCAAGTCAGGCTTTTGTTAGCTATATTATATAATAAAACATAATCATATTTTATTTTATTTACTATAGTAAATAAAATAAAATTTACTAATAGTAATATAAACAGTAAAATTTACTATTAATAGTAATAGTGAAATAGTAAAATTTATAATAGTAAAATTTACTTTGATGCATAAAGTAAATAATTCATTACAAGGTTACCTAATAATTATTTTTTCAGTTCAGTTCAGTTCAGTCGCTCAGTCGTGTCTGACTCTTTGCGACCCCATGAATCGCAGCACACCAGGCCTCCCTCTCCATCACCAACTCCTGGAGTTCACTCAGACTCACGTCCATCGAGTCAGTGATGCCATCCAGCCATCTCATCCTCTGTCTTCCCCTTCTCCTCCTGCCCCCAACCCCTCCCAGCATCAGAGTCTTTTCCAATGAGTCAACTCTTCATGAATTCATAATTAATTGAATTTTCTCAGAGACCTCCAAAGTTAGACTATTCTTGGATATTGGATGACTGGACATGTTCTTGTAACCACGTGTTAATCATATTAGCTTTGATTCTTTTTAAACATTTCTATGTCTCTTATACCTGGACTCTGAAGTTTGTGATCCATCCAGCCACACTAAAATCAGAGAGCCCATTTCAACTGAAACCCTTTACTACATCATTCATGAGTGCATTTTTTGCAGTCTGTGCTTCTCTCGCAGATCTTATCCTAAACATTCTGGTGAAGGAAATTCATTCTAATATCTCTCAGATAATATAAATAGGCAATGTTTTCAATTAATGTGTTAAAGTATATTCAGTATTTCTGTCTCTCTGAATCTGGAATTAGATATTTTTGAATCCCAGTATACTCAATTATCATGTGATTTCTATCTGTTCAATGTAATTTAATAAACAAATTTGCATACAGGTTTACATTAGAAAACTGAGTCACCACAGGAGGGAGAAAGATCGAGATGGTAGAGTAGGAAGACCCTAATTTCATCCACCGCCAACAAAAACATCAAAAATGCATTTGCTTGTGGAGCAAATCAGTCTTGGAAAGGAGCAAGAGGGTTATTGTACAATCAAAGCTGTAAGGAGATATCCACACAGAATCTTGTCAGACGTTGAGGAGAAGAAATTGTGTCTGAACTCACAACCCTAGCAGGCACAGAGAAGAAGGTGAGACTATAGA